>NW_026292575.1:0-74712 GCF_023091745.1 Budorcas taxicolor
CAACACTGGAGAGGAATCCTCAGGTTCCGGCCCCGACTCCACACAAGGACTGAGGCCCCGGCATGGACGGGAGAGGAATCCCGAGAGGTCCCCTAGCAACTCGCATGGGGACTGGCCTTTCCTGAGGCCACCAGAGCGGGTCCCTGAGGTCCCCGTCGTAACTCGAGAAGACCAGCCGCAACTCGAGAAAATCCCGGAGGTTCACCCTCCAGGCGAGATGAGGCCCATTTCCGCTGAGGCGTTTCGAGGCTGATCACACCTCCCCTCTGGAACTTCGAAAGGGTCCTACACACCCTTGGTGCAAATCCAGAAGTTCCCCGACCTAGCCGTCTCCACTCGAGAGGAATCACGAGGGTCCCGCCCACATCCAGAGGAGCCCCGTTTCCGCCTCGTAGCTCGAGATGAGGGATCCTTTCCCTGCTTCGTCGGGAAAGAGTTCCCGGCGTTCCCGTCGCATCTCAAGAGGAGGCCCTCTCAACAGGAACGGCGAGAGGAACTCCAGGGTCGTGCCACCATTCCAAGAGTCCCCCAGATGTCTCAGTCCATTCCAGAGGAACCTCTTTTCCCTTCACCGGCTCGTCTTTCACGCCGAGGATCGACTCACACCAAGGTGGCACGTGGCACAGCCCTGTGGGAAAGCCTCGTGGGAAAGCCTCGAGGGACAGCCTCGAGGGAAAGCCACAGATCCCTTGATCCACGTGACAGGAAGCGTGACACTACTGCTGCAGCTCGGGAGGAAAGCGCACGTGCATGCCCCCACTCGAGACGAGGCCTGACTCCCCTGGGGAGACTCAGAAGCACCCCAAGATCCATGGCAACACTGGAGAGGAATCCTCAGGTTCCGGCCCCGACTCCACACAAGGACTGAGGCCCCGGCATGGACGGGAGAGGAATCCCGAGAGGTCCCCTAGCAACTCGCATGGGGACTGGCCTTTCCTGAGCCCACCAGAGCGGGTCCCTGAGGTCCCCGTCGTAACTCGAGAAGACCTGCCGCAACTCGAGAAAATCCAGGAGGTTCTCCCCTCCAGGCGAGATGAGGCCCATTTCCGCTGAGGTGTCTCGAGGCTGATCACACCTCACCTCTGGAACTTCGAAAGGGTCCTTCACACCCTTGGTGCAAATCCAGAAGTTCCCCGACATACCCGTCTCCACTCGAGAGGAATCACGAGGGTCCCGCCCACATCGAGAGGAGCCCCGTTTCCGCCTCGTAGCTCGAGATGAGGGATCCTTTCCCTGCTTCGTCGGGAAAGAGTTCCCGGCGTTCCCGTCGCATCTCAAGAGGAGGCCCTCTCAACAGGAACGGCGAGAGGAACTCCAGGGCCGTGCCACAATTCCAAGAGTCCCCCAGATGTCTCAGTCCATTCCAGAGGAACCTCTTTTCCCTTCACCGGCTCGTCTTTCACGCCGAGGATCGACTCACACCAAGGTGGCACGTGGCACAGCCCTGTGGGAAAGCCTCGTGGGAAAGCCTCGAGGGACAGCCTCGAGGGAAAGCCACAGATCCCTTCATCCACGTGACAGGAAGCGTGACACTACTGCTGCAGCTCGGGAAGAAAGCGCACGGGCATGCCCCCACTCGAGACGAGGCCTGACTCCCCTGGGGAGACTCAGAAGCACCACAAGATCCATGGCAACACTGGAGAGGAATCCTCAGGTTCCGGCCCCGACTCCACACAAGGACTGAGGCCCCGGCATGGACGGGAGAGGAATCCCGAGAGGTCCCCTAGCAACTCGCATGGGGACTGGCCTTTCCTGAGGCCACCAGAGCGGGTCCCTGAGGTCCCCGTCGTAACACGAGAAGACCTGCCGCAACTCGATAAAATCCAGGAGGTTCTCCCCTCCAGGCGAGATGAGGCCCATTTCCGCAGAGGCGTCTCGAGGCTGATCACACCTCCCCTCTGGAACTTCGAAAGGGTCCTTCACACCCTTGGTGCAAATCCAGAAGTTCCCCGACCTAGACGTCTCCACTCGAGAGGAATCACGAGGGTCCCGCCCACATCCAGAGGAGCCCCGTTTCCGCCTCGTAGCTCGAGATGAGGGATCCTTTCCCTGCTTCGTCGGGAAAGAGTTCCCGGCGTTCCCGTCGCATCTCAAGAGGAGGCCCTCTCAACAAGAACGGCGAGAGGAACTCCAGGGCCGTGCCACCATTCCAAGAGTCCCCCAGATGTCTCAGTCCATTCCAGAGGAACCTCTTTTCCCTTCACCGGCTCGTCTTTCACGCCGAGGATCGACTCACACCAAGGTGGCACGTGGCACAGCCCTGTGGGAAAGCCTCGTGGGAAAGCCTCGAGGGACAGCCTCGAGGGAAAGCCACAGATCCCTTGATCCACGTGACAGGAAGCGTGACACTACTGCTGCAGCTCGGGAGGAAAGCGCACGTGCATGCCCCCACTCGAGACGAGGCCTGACTCCCCTGGGGAGACTCAGAAGCACCCCAAGATCCATGGCAACACTGGAGAGGAATCCTCAGGTTCCGGCCCCGACTCCACACAAGGATTGAGGCCCCGGCATGGACGGGAGAGGAATCCCGAGAGGTCCCCTAGCAACTCGCATGGGGACTGGCCTTTCCTGAGGCCACCAGAGCGGGTCCCTGAGGTCCCCGTCGTAACTCGAGAAGACCAGCCGCAACTCGAGAAAATCCCGGAGGTTCACCCTCCAGGCGAGATGAGGCCCATTTCCGCTGAGGCGTTTCGAGGCTGATCACACCTCCCCTCTGGAACTTCGAGAGGGTCCTACACACCCTTGGTGCAAATCCAGAAGTTCCCCGACCTAGCCGTCTCCACTCGAGAGGAATCACGAGGGTCCCGCCCACATCCAGAGGAGCCCCTTTTCCGCCTCGTAGCTCGAGATGAGGGATCCTTTCCCTGCTTCGTCGGGAAAGAGTTCCCGGCGTTCCCGTCGCATCTCAAGAGGAGGCCCTCTCAACAGGAACGGCGAGAGGAACTCCAGGGTCGTGCCACCATTCCAAGAGTCCCCCAGATGTCTCAGTCCATTCCAGAGGAACCTCTTTTCCCTTCACCGGCTCGTCTTTCACGCCGAGGATCGACTCACACCAAGGTGGCACGTGGCACAGCCCTGTGGGAAAGCCTCGTGGGAAAGCCTCGAGGGACAGCCTCGAGGGAAAGCCACAGATCCCTTGATCCACGTGACAGGAAGCGTGACACTACTGCTGCAGCTCGGGAGGAAAGCGCACGTGCATGCCCCCACTCGAGACGAGGCCTGACTCCCCTGGGGAGACTCAGAAGCACCCCAAGATCCATGGCAACACTGGAGAGGAATCCTCAGGTTCCGGCCCCGACTCCACACAAGGACTGAGGCCCCGGCATGGACGGGAGAGGAATCCCGAGAGGTCCCCTAGCAACTCGCATGGGGACTGGCCTTTCCTGAGCCCACCAGAGCGGGTCCCTGAGGTCCCCGTCGTAACTCGAGAAGACCTGCCGCAACTCGAGAAAATCCAGGAGGTTCTCCCCTCCAGGCGAGATGAGGCCCATTTCCGCTGAGGTGTCTCGAGGCTGATCACACCTCACCTCTGGAACTTCGAAAGGGTCCTTCACACCCTTGGTGCAAATCCAGAAGTTCCCCGACATACCCGTCTCCACTCGAGAGGAATCACGAGGGTCCCGCCCACATCGAGAGGAGCCCCGTTTCCGCCTCGTAGCTCGAGATGAGGGATCCTTTCCCTGCTTCGTCGGGAAAGAGTTCCCGGCGTTCCCGTCGCATCTCAAGAGGAGGCCCTCTCAACAGGAACGGCGAGAGGAACTCCAGGGCCGTGCCACAATTCCAAGAGTCCCCCAGATGTCTCAGTCCATTCCAGAGGAACCTCTTTTCCCTTCACCGGCTCGTCTTTCACGCCGAGGATCGACTCACACCAAGGTGGCACGTGGCACAGCCCTGTGGGAAAGCCTCGTGGGAAAGCCTCGAGGGACAGCCTCGAGGGAAAGCCACAGATCCCTTCATCCACGTGACAGGAAGCGTGACACTACTGCTGCAGCTCGGGAAGAAAGCGCACGGGCATGCCCCCACTCGAGACGAGGCCTGACTCCCCTGGGGAGACTCAGAAGCACCCCAAGATCCATGGCAACACTGGAGAGGAATCCTCAGGTTCCGGCCCCGACTCCACACAAGGACTGAGGCCCCGGCATGGACGGGAGAGGAATCCCGAGAGGTCCCCTAGCAACTCGCATGGGGACTGGCCTTTCCTGAGGCCACCAGAGCGGGTCCCTGAGGTCCCCGTCGTAACTCGAGAAGACCAGCCGCAACTCGAGAAAATCCCGGAGGTTCACCCTCCAGGCGAGATGAGGCCCATTTCCGCTGAGGCGTCTCGAGGCTGATCACACCTCCCCTCTGGAACTTCGAAAGGGTCCTACACACCCTTGGTGCAAATCCAGAAGTTCCCCGACATACCCGTCTCCACTCGAGAGGAATCACGAGGGTCCCGCCCACATCCAGAGGAGCCCCGTTTCCGCCTCGTAGCTCGAGATGAGGGATCCTTTCCCTGCTTCGTCGGGAAAGAGTTCCCGGCGTTCCCGTCGCATCTCAAGAGGAGGCCCTCTCAACAGGAACGGCGAGAGGAACTCCAGGGTCGTGCCACCATTCCAAGAGTCCCCCAGATGTCTCAGTCCATTCCAGAGGAACCTCTTTTCCCTTCACCTGCTCGTTTTTCACGCCGAGGATCGACTCACACCAAGGTGGCACGTGGCACAGCCCTGTGGGAAAGCCTCGTGGGAAAGCCTCGAGGGACAGCCTCGAGGGAAAGCCGCAGATCCCTTGATCCACGTGACAGGAAGCGTGACACTACTGCTGCAGCTCGGGAGGAAAGCGCACGTGCATGCCCCCACTCGAGACGAGGCCTGACTCCCCTGGGGAGACTCAGAAGCACCCCAAGATCCATGGCAACACTGGAGAGGAATCCTCAGGTTCCGGCCCCGACTCCACACAAGGACTGAGGCCCCGGCATGGACGGGAGAGGAATCCCGAGAGGTCCCCTAGCAACTCGCATGGGGACTGGCCTTTCCTGAGCCCACCAGAGCGGGTCCCTGAGGTCCCCGTCGTAACTCGAGAAGACCTGCCGCCACTGGAGAAAATCCAGGAGGTTCTCCCCTCCAGGCGAGATGAGGCCCATTTCCGCTGAGGCGTCTCCAGGCTGATCACACCTCACCTCTGGAACTTCGAAAGGGTCCTTCACACCCTTGGTGCAAATCCAGAAGTTCCCCGACCTAGCCGTCTCCACTCGAGAGGAATCACGAGGGTCCCGCCCACATCGAGAGGAGCCCCGTTTCCGCCTCGTAGCTCGAGATGAGGGATCCTTTCCCTGCTTCGTCGGGAAAGAGTTCCCGGCGTTCCCGTCGCATCTCAAGAGGAGGCCCTCTCAACAGGAACGGCGAGAGGAACTCCAGGGTCGTGCCACCATTCCAAGAGTCCCCCAGATGTCTCAGTCCATTCCAGAGGAACCTCTTTTCCCTTCACCGGCTCGTCTTTCACGCCGAGGATCGACTCACACCAAGGTGGCACGTGGCACAGCCCTGTGGGAAAGCCTCGTGGGAAAGCCTCGAGGGACAGCCTCGAGGGAAAGCCACAGATCCCTTGATCCACGTGACAGGAAGCGTGACACTACTGCTGCAGCTCGGGAGGAAAGCGCACGTGCATGCCCCCACTCGAGACGAGGCCTGACTCCCCTGGGGAGACTCAGAAGCACCCCAAGATCCATGGCAACACTGGAGAGGAATCCTCAGGTTCCGGCCCCGACTCCACACAAGGACTGAGGCCCCGGCATGGACGGGAGAGGAATCCCGAGAGGTCCCCTAGCAACTCGCATGGGGACTGGCCTTTCCTGAGCCCACCAGAGCGGTTCCCTGAGGTCCCCGTCGTAACTCGAGAAGACCTGCCGCAACTCGAGAAAATCCAGGAGGTTCTCCCCTCCAGGCGAGATGAGGCCCATTTCCGCTGAGGTGTCTCGAGGCTGATCACACCTCACCTCTGGAACTTCGAAAGGGTCCTTCACACCCTTGGTGCAAATCCAGAAGTTCCCCGACATACCCGTCTCCACTCGAGAGGAATCACGAGGGTCCCGCCCACATCGAGAGGAGCGCCGTTTCCGCCTCGTAGCTCGAGATGAGGGATCCTTTCCCTGCTTCGTCGGGAAAGAGTTCCCGGCGTTCCCGTCGCATCTCAAGAGGAGGCCCTCTCAACAGGAACGGCGAGAGGAACTCCAGGGCCGTGCCACAATTCCAAGAGTCCCCCAGATGTCTCAGTCCATTCCAGAGGAACCTCTTTTCCCTTCACCGGCTCGTCTTTCACGCCGAGGATCGACTCACACCAAGGTGGCACGTGGCACAGCCCTGTGGGAAAGCCTCGTGGGAAAGCCTCGAGGGACAGCCTCGAGGGAAAGCCACAGATCCCTTCATCCACGTGACAGGAAGCGTGACACTACTGCTGCAGCTCGGGAAGAAAGCGCACGGGCATGCCCCCACTCGAGACGAGGCCTGACTCCCCTGGGGAGACTCAGAAGCACCCCAAGATCCATGGCAACACTGGAGAGGAATCCTCAGGTTCCGGCCCCGACTCCACACAAGGACTGAGGCCCCGGCATGGACGGGAGAGGAATCCCGAGAGGTCCCCTAGCAACTCGCATGGGGACTGGCCTTTCCTGAGGCCACCAGAGCGGGTCCCTGAGGTCCCCGTCGTAACTCGAGAAGACCAGCCGCAACTCGAGAAAATCCCGGAGGTTCACCCTCCAGGCGAGATGAGGCCCATTTCCGCTGAGGCGTCTCGAGGCTGATCACACCTCCCCTCTGGAACTTCGAAAGGGTCCTACACACCCTTGGTGCAAATCCAGAAGTTCCCCGACATACCCGTCTCCACTCGAGAGGAATCACGAGGGTCCCGCCCACATCCAGAGGAGCCCCGTTTCCGCCTCGTAGCTCGAGATGAGGGATCCTTTCCCTGCTTCGTCGGGAAAGAGTTCCCGGCGTTCCCGTCGCATCTCAAGAGGAGGCCCTCTCAACAGGAACGGCGAGAGGAACTCCAGGGTCGTGCCACCATTCCAAGAGTCCCCCAGATGTCTCAGTCCATTCCAGAGGAACCTCTTTTCCCTTCACCTGCTCGTTTTTCACGCCGAGGATCGACTCACACCAAGGTGGCACGTGGCACAGCCCTGTGGGAAAGCCTCGTGGGAAAGCCTCGAGGGACAGCCTCGAGGGAAAGCCGCAGATCCCTTGATCCACGTGACAGGAAGCGTGACACTACTGCTGCAGCTCGGGAGGAAAGCGCACGTGCATGCCCCCACTCGAGACGAGGCCTGACTCCCCTGGGGAGACTCAGAAGCACCCCAAGATCAATGGCAACACTGGAGAGGAATCCTCAGGTTCCGGCCCCGACTCCACACAAGGACTGAGGCCCCGGCATGGACGGGAGAGGAATCCCGAGAGGTCCCCTAGCAACTCGCATGGGGACTGGCCTTTCCTGAGCCCACCAGAGCGGGTCCCTGAGGTCCCCGTCGTAACTCGAGAAGACCTGCCGCCACTGGAGAAAATCCAGGAGGTTCTCCCCTCCAGGCGAGATGAGGCCCATTTCCGCTGAGGCGTCTCCAGGCTGATCACACCTCACCTCTGGAACTTCGAAAGGGTCCTTCACACCCTTGGTGCAAATCCAGAAGTTCCCCGACCTAGCCGTCTCCACTCGAGAGGAATCACGAGGGTCCCGCCCACATCGAGAGGAGCCCCGTTTCCGCCTCGTAGCTCGAGATGAGGGATCCTTTCCCTGCTTCGTCGGGAAAGAGTTCCCGGCGTTCCCGTCGCATCTCAAGAGGAGGCCCTCTCAACAGGAACGGCGAGAGGAACTCCAGGGTCGTGCCACCATTCCAAGAGTCCCCCAGATGTCTCAGTCCATTCCAGAGGAACCTCTTTTCCCTTCACCGGCTCGTCTTTCACGCCGAGGATCGACTCACACCAAGGTGGCACGTGGCACAGCCCTGTGGGAAAGCCTCGTGGGAAAGCCTCGAGGGACAGCCTCGAGGGAAAGCCACAGATCCCTTGATCCACGTGACAGGAAGCGTGACACTACTGCTGCAGCTCGGGAGGAAAGCGCACGTGCATGCCCCCACTCGAGACGAGGCCTGACTCCCCTGGGGAGACTCAGAAGCACCCCAAGATCCATGGCAACACTGGAGAGGAATCCTCAGGTTCCGGCCCCGACTCCACACAAGGACTGAGGCCCCGGCATGGACGGGAGAGGAATCCCGAGAGGTCCCCTAGCAACTCGCATGGGGACTGGCCTTTCCTGAGCCCACCAGAGCGGTTCCCTGAGGTCCCCGTCGTAACTCGAGAAGACCTGCCGCAACTCGAGAAAATCCAGGAGGTTCTCCCCTCCAGGCGAGATGAGGCCCATTTCCGCTGAGGTGTCTCGAGGCTGATCACACCTCACCTCTGGAACTTCGAAAGGGTCCTTCACACCCTTGGTGCAAATCCAGAAGTTCCCCGACATACCCGTCTCCACTCGAGAGGAATCACGAGGGTCCCGCCCACATCCAGAGGAGCCCCGTTTCCGCCTCGTAGCTCGAGATGAGGGATCCTTTCCCTGCTTCGTCGGGAAAGAGTTCCCGGCGTTCCCGTCGCATCTCAAGAGGAGGCCCTTTCAACAGGAACGGCGAGAGGAACTCCAGGGTCGTGCCACCATTCCAAGAGTCCCCCAGATGTCTCAGTCCATTCCAGAGGAACCTCTTTTCCCTTCACCTGCTCAATTTTCACGCCGAGGATCGACTCACACCAAGGTGGCACGTGGCACAGCCCTGTGGGAAAGCCTCGTGGGAAAGCCTCGAGGGACAGCCTCGAGGGAAAGCCGCAGATCCCTTGATCCACGTGACAGGAAGCGTGACACTCCTGCTGCAGCTCGGGAGGAAATCGCACGTGCATGCCCCCACTCGAGACGAGGCCTGACTCCCCTGGGGAGACTCAGAAGCACCCCAAGATCCATGGCAACACTGGAGAGGAATCCTCAGGTTCCGGCCCCGACTCCACACAAGGACTGAGGCCCCAGCATGGACGGGAGAGGAATCCCGAGAGGTCCCCTAGCAACTCGCATGGGGACTGGCCTTTCCTGAGCCCACCAGAGCGGGTCCCTGAGGTCCCCGTCGTAACTCGAGAAGACCTGCCGCAACTCGAGAAAATCCAGGAGGTTCTCCCCTCCAGGCGAGATGAGGCCCATTTCCGCTGAGGCGTCTCGAGGCTGATCACACCTCACCTCTGGAACTTCGAAAGGGTCCTTCACACCCTTGGTGCAAATCCAGAAGTTCCCCGACCTAGCCGTCTCCACTCGAGAGGAATCACGAGGGTCCCGCCCACATCGAGAGGAGCCCCGTTTCCGCCTCGTAGCTCGAGATGAGGGATCCTTTCCCTGCTTCGTCGGGAAAGAGTTCCCGGCGTTCCCGTCGCATCTCAAGAGGAGGCCCTCTCAACAGGAACGGCGAGAGGAACTCCAGGGTCGTGCCACCATTCCAAGAGTCCCCCAGATGTCTCAGTCCATTCCAGAGGAACCTCTTTTCCCTTCACCGGCTCGTCTTTCACGCCGAGGATCGACTCACACCAAGGTGGCACGTGGCACAGCCCTGTGGGAAAGCCTCGTGGGAAAGCCTCGAGGGACAGCCTCGAGGGAAAGCCACAGATCCCTTGATCCACGTGACAGGAAGCGTGACACTACTGCTGCAGCTCGGGAGGAAAGCGCACGTGCATGCCCCCACTCGAGACGAGGCCTGACTCCCCTGGGGAGACTCAGAAGCACCCCAAGATCCATGGCAACACTGGAGAGGAATCCTCAGGTTCCGGCCCCGACTCCACACAAGGACTGAGGCCCCGGCATGGACGGGAGAGGAATCCCGAGAGGTCCCCTAGCAACTCGCATGGGGACTGGCCTTTCCTGAGCCCACCAGAGCGGGTCCCTGAGGTCCCCGTCTTAACTCGAGAAGACCTGCCGCAACTCGAGAAAATCCAGGAGGTTCTCCCCTCCAGGCGAGATGAGGCCCATTTCCGCTGAGGCGTCTCGAGGCTGATCACACCTCACCTCTGGAACTTCGAAAGGGTCCTTCACACCCTTGGTGCAAATCCAGAAGTTCCCCGACATACCCGTCTCCACTCGAGAGGAATCACGAGGGTCCCGCCCACATCCAGAGGAGCCCCGTTTCCGCCTCGTAGCTCGAGATGAGGGATCCTTTCCCTGCTTCGTCGGGAAAGAGTTCCCGGCGTTCCCGTCGCATCTCAAGAGGAGGCCCTCTCAACAGGAACGGCGAGAGGAACTCCAGGGTCGTGCCACCATTCCAAGAGTCCCCCAGATGTCTCAGTCCATTCCAGAGGAACCTCTTTTCCCTTCACCTGCTCAATTTTCACGCCGAGGATCGACTCACACCAAGGTGGCACGTGGCACAGCCCTGTGGGAAAGCCTCGTGGGAAAGCCTCGAGGGACAGCCTCGAGGGAAAGCCACAGATCCCTTGATCCACGTGACAGGAAGCGTGACACTACTGCTGCAGCTCGGGAGGAAAGCGCACGTGCATGCCCCCACTCGAGACGAGGCCTGACTCCCCTGGGGAGACTCAGAAGAACCCCAAGATCCATGGCAACACTGGAGAGGAATCCTCAGGTTCCGGCCCCGACTCCACACAAGGACTGAGGCCCCGGCATGGACGGGAGAGGAATCCCGAGAGGTCCCCTAGCAACTCGCATGGGGACTGGCCTTTCCTGAGCCCACCAGAGCGGTTCCCTGAGGTCACCGTCGTAACTCGAGAAGACCTGCCGCAACTCGAGAAAATCCAGGAGGTTCTCCCCTCCAGGCGAGATGAGGCCCATTTCCGCTGAGGTGTCTCGAGGCTGATCACACCTCACCTCTGGAACTTCGAAAGGGTCCTTCACACCCTTGGTGCAAATCCAGAAGTTCCCCGACATACCCGTCTCCACTCGAGAGGAATCACGAGGGTCCCGCCCACATCCAGAGGAGCCCCGTTTCCGCCTCGTAGCTCGAGATGAGGGATCCTTTCCCTGCTTCGTCGGGAAAGAGTTCCCGGCGTTCCCGTCGCATCTCAAGAGGAGGCCCTCTCAACAGGAACGGCGAGAGGAACTCCAGGGTCGTGCCACCATTCCAAGAGTCCCCCAGATGTCTCAGTCCATTCCAGAGGAACCTCTTTTCCCTTCACCTGCTCAATTTTCACGCCGAGGATCGACTCACACCAAGGTGGCACGTGGCACAGCCCTGTGGGAAAGCCTCGTGGGAAAGCCTCGAGGGACAGCCTCGAGGGAAAGCCGCAGATCCCTTGATCCACGTGACAGGAAGCGTGACACTCCTGCTGCAGCTCGGGAGGAAATCGCACGTGCATGCCCCCACTCGAGACGAGGCCTGACTCCCCTGGGGAGACTCAGAAGCACCCCAAGATCCATGGCAACACTGGAGAGGAATCCTCAGGTTCCGGCCCCGACTCCACACAAGGACTGAGGCCCCGGCATGGACGGGAGAGGAATCCCGAGAGGTCCCCTAGCAACTCGCATGGGGACTGGCCTTTCCTGAGCCCACCAGAGCGGGTCCCTGAGGTCCCCGTCGTAACTCGAGAAGACCTGCCGCAACTCGAGAAAATCCAGGAGGTTCTCCCCTCCAGGCGAGATGAGGCCCATTTCCGCTGAGGCGTCTCGAGGCTGATCACACCTCACCTCTGGAACTTCGAAAGGGTCCTTCACACCCTTGGTGCAAATCCAGAAGTTCCCCGACCTAGCCGTCTCCACTCGAGAGGAATCACGAGGGTCCCGCCCACATCGAGAGGAGCCCCGTTTCCGCCTCGTAGCTCGAGATGAGGGATCCTTTCCCTGCTTCGTCGGGAAAGAGTTCCCGGCGTTCCCGTCGCATCTCAAGAGGAGGCCCTCTCAACAGGAACGGCGAGAGGAACTCCAGGGTCGTGCCACCATTCCAAGAGTCCCCCAGATGTCTCAGTCCATTCCAGAGGAACCTCTTTTCCCTTCACCGGCTCGTCTTTCACGCCGAGGATCGACTCACACCAAGGTGGCACGTGGCACAGCCCTGTGGGAAAGCCTCGTGGGAAAGCCTCGAGGGACAGCCTCGAGGGAAAGCCACAGATCCCTTGATCCACGTGACAGGAAGCGTGACACTACTGCTGCAGCTCGGGAGGAAAGCGCACGTGCATGCCCCCACTCGAGACGAGGCCTGACTCCCCTGGGGAGACTCGGAAGCACCCCAAGATCCATGGCAACACTGGAGAGGAATCCTCAGGTTCCGGCCCCGACTCCACACAAGGACTGAGGCCCCGGCATGGACGGGAGAGGAATCCCGAGAGGTCCCCTAGCAACTCGCATGGGGACTGGCCTTTCCTGAGCCCACCAGAGCGGGTCCCTGAGGTCCCCGTCTTAACTCGAGAAGACCTGCCGCAACTCGAGAAAATCCAGGAGGTTCTCCCCTCCAGGCGAGATGAGGCCCATTTCCGCTGAGGTGTCTCGAGGCTGATCACACCTCACCTCTGGAACTTCGAAAGGGTCCTTCACACCCTTGGTGCAAATCCAGAAGTTCCCCGACATACCCGTCTCCACTCGAGAGGAATCACGAGGGTCCCGCCCACATCCAGAGGAGCCCCGTTTCCGCCTCGTAGCTCGAGATGAGGGATCCTTTCCCTGCTTCGTCGGGAAAGAGTTCCCGGCGTTCCCGTCGCATCTCAAGAGGAGGCCCTCTCAACAGGAACGGCGAGAGGAACTCCAGGGTCGTGCCACCATTCCAAGAGTCCCCCAGATGTCTCAGTCCATTCCAGAGGAACCTCTTTTCCCTTCACCTGCTCAATTTTCACGCCGAGGATCGACTCACACCAAGGTGGCACGTGGCACAGCCCTGTGGGAAAGCCTCGTGGGAAAGCCTCGAGGGACAGCCTCGAGGGAAAGCCGCAGATCCCTTGATCCACGTGACAGGAAGCGTGACACTACTGCTGCAGCTCGGGAGGAAAGCGCACGTGCATGCCCCCACTCGAGACGAGGCCTGACTCCCCTGGGGAGACTCAGAAGAACCCCAAGATCCATGGCAACACTGGAGAGGAATCCTCAGGTTCCGGCCCCGACTCCACACAAGGACTGAGGCCCCGGCATGGACGGGAGAGGAATCCCGAGAGGTCCCCTAGCAACTCGCATGGGGACTGGCCTTTCCTGAGGCCACCAGAGCGGGTCCCTGAGGTCCCCGTCGTAACTCGAGAAGACCTGCCGCAACTCGAGAAAATCCAGGAGGTTCTCCCCTCCAGGCGAGATGAGGCCCATTTCCGCTGAGGCGTCTCGAGGCTGATCACACCTCACCTCTGGAACTTCGAAAGGGTCCTTCACACCCTTGGTGCAAATCCAGAAGTTCCCCGACCTAGCCGTCTCCACTCGAGAGGAATCACGAGGGTCCCGCCCACATCGAGAGGAGCCCCGTTTCCGCCTCGTAGCTCGAGATGAGGGATCCTTTCCCTGCTTCGTCGGGAAAGAGTTCCCGGCGTTCCTGTCGCATCTCAAGAGGAGGCCCTCTCAACAGGAACGGCGAGAGGAACTCCAGGGTCGTGCCACCATTCCAAGAGTCCCCCAGATGTCTCAGTCCATTCCAGAGGAACCTCTTTTCCCTTCACCGGCTTGTCTTTCACGCCGAGGATCGACTCACACCAAGGTGGCACGTGGCACAGCCCTGTGGGAAAGCCTCGTGGGAAAGCCTCGAGGGACAGCCTCGAGGGAAAGCCACAGATCCCTTGATCCACGTGACAGGAAGCGTGACACTACTGCTGCAGCTCGGGAGGAAAGCGCACGGGCATGCCCCCACTCGAGACGAGGCCTGACTCCCCTGGGGAGACTCAGAAGCACCCCAAGATCCATGGCAACACTGGAGAGGAATCCTCAGGTTCCGGCCCCGACTCCACACAAGGACTGAGGCCCCGGCATGGACGGGAGAGGAATCCCGAGAGGTCCCCTAGCAACTCGCATGGGGACTGGCCTTTCCTGAGGCCACCAGAGCGGGTCCCTGAGGTCCCCGTCGTAACTCGAGAAGACCTGCCGCAACTCGAGAAAATCCAGGAGGTTCTCCCCTCCAGGCGAGATGAGGCCCATTTCCGCTGAGGTGTCTCGAGGCTGATCACACCTCACCTCTGGAACTTCGAAAGGGTCCTTCACACCCTTGGTGCAAATCCAGAAGTTCCCCGACATACCCGTCTCCACTCGAGAGGAATCACGAGGGTCCCGCCCACATCGAGAGGAGCCCCGTTTCCGCCTCGTAGCTCGAGATGAGGGATCCTTTCCCTGCTTCGTCGGGAAAGAGTTCCCGGCGTTCCCGTCGCATCTCAAGAGGAGGCCCTCTCAACAGGAACGGCGAGAGGAACTCCAGGGCCGTGCCACCATTCCAAGAGTCCCCCAGATGTCTCAGTCCATTCCAGAGGAACCTCTTTTCCCTTCACCGGCTCGTCTTTCACGCCGAGGATCGACTCACACCAAGGTGGCACGTGGCACAGCCCTGTGGGAAAGCCTCGTGGGAAAGCCTCGAGGGACAGCCTCGAGGGAAAGCCACAGATCCCTTGATCCACGTGACAGGAAGCGTGACACTACTGCTGCAGCTCGGGAGGAAAGCGCACGGGCATGCCCCCACTCGAGACGAGGCCTGACTCCCCTGGGGAGACTCAGAAGCACCCCAAGATCCATGGCAACACTGGAGAGGAATCCTCAGGTTCCGGCCCCGACTCCACACAAGGACTGAGGCCCCGGCATGGACGGGAGAGGAATCCCGAGAGGTCCCCTAGCAACTCGCATGGGGACTGGCCTTTCCTGAGGCCACCAGAGCGGGTCCCTGAGGTCCCCGTCGTAACTCGAGAAGACCTGCCGCAACTCGAGAAAATCCAGGAGGTTCTCCCCTCCAGGCGAGATGAGGCCCATTTCCGCTGAGGCGTCTCGAGGCTGATCACACCTCACCTCTGGAACTTCGAAAGGGTCCTTCACACCCTTGGTGCAAATCCAGAAGTTCCCCGACATACCCGTCTCCACTCGAGAGGAATCACGAGGGTCCCGCCCACATCCAGAGGAGCCCCGTTTCCGCCTCGTAGCTCGAGATGAGGGATCCTTTCCCTGCTTCGTCGGGAAAGAGTTCCCGGCGTTCCCGTCGCATCTCAAGAGGAGGCCCTCTCAACAGGAACGGCGAGAGGAACTCCAGGGTCGTGCCACCATTCCAAGAGTCCCCCAGATGTCTCAGTCCATTCCAGAGGAACCTCTTTTCCCTTCACCGGCTCGTCTTTCACGCCGAGGATCGACTCACACCAAGGTGGCACGTGGCACAGCCCTGTGGGAAAGCCTCGTGGGAAAGCCTCGAGGGACAGCCTCGAGGGAAAGCCACAGATCCCTTGATCCACGTGACAGGAAGCGTGACACTACTGCTGCAGCTCGGGAGGAAAGCGCACGTGCATGCCCCCACTCGAGACAAGGCCTGACTCCCCTGGGGAGACTCAGAAGCACCCCAAGAACCATGGCAACACTGGAGAGGAATCCTCAGGTTCCGGCCCCGACTCCACACAAGGACTGAGGCCCCGGCATGGACGGGAGAGGAATCCCGAGAGGTCCCCTAGCAACTCGCATGGGGACTGGCCTTTCCTGAGCCCACCAGAGCGGGTCCCTGAGGTCCCCGTCGTAACTCGAGAAGACCTGCCGCAACTCGAGAAAATCCAGGAGGTTCTCCCCTCCAGGCGAGATGAGGCCCATTTCCGCTGAGGCGTCTCGAGGCTGATCACACCTCACCTCTGGAACTTCGAAAGGGTCCTTCACACCCTTGGTGCAAATCCAGAAGTTCCCCGACCTAGCCGTCTCCACTCGAGAGGAATCACGAGGGTCCCGCCCACATCGAGAGGAGCCCCGTTTCCGCCTCGTAGCTCGAGATGAGGGATCCTTTCCCTGCTTCGTCGGGAAAGAGTTCCCGGCGTTCCTGTCGCATCTCAAGAGGAGGCCCTCTCAACAGGAACGGCGAGAGGAACTCCAGGGTCGTGCCACCATTCCAAGAGTCCCCCAGATGTCTCAGTCCATTCCAGAGGAACCTCTTTTCCCTTCACCGGCTTGTCTTTCACGCCGAGGATCGACTCACACCAAGGTGGCACGTGGCACAGCCCTGTGGGAAAGCCTCGTGGGAAAGCCTCGAGGGACAGCCTCGAGGGAAAGCCACAGATCCCTTGATCCACGTGACAGGAAGCGTGACACTACTGCTGCAGCTCGGGAGGAAAGCGCACGGGCATGCCCCCACTCGAGACGAGGCCTGACTCCCCTGGGGAGACTCAGAAGCACCCCAAGATCCATGGCAACACTGGAGAGGAATCCTCAGGTTCCGGCCCCGACTCCACACAAGGACTGAGGCCCCGGCATGGACGGGAGAGGAATCCCGAGAGGTCCCCTAGCAACTCGCATGGGGACTGGCCTTTCCTGAGGCCACCAGAGCGGGTCCCTGAGGTCCCCGTCGTAACTCGAGAAGACCTGCCGCAACTCGAGAAAATCCAGGAGGTTCTCCCCTCCAGGCGAGATGAGGCCCATTTCCGCTGAGGTGTCTCTAGGCTGATCACACCTCACCTCTGGAACTTCGAAAGGGTCCTTCACACCCTTGGTGCAAATCCAGAAGTTCCCCGACATACCCGTCTCCACTCGAGAGGAATCACGAGGGTCCCGCCCACATCGAGAGGAGCCCCGTTTCCGCCTCGTAGTTCGAGATGAGGGATCCTTTCCCTGCTTCGTCGGGAAAGAGTTCCCGGCGTTCCCGTCGCATCTCAAGAGGAGGCCCTCTCAACAGGAACGGCGAGAGGAACTCCAGGGCCGTGCCACCATTCCAAGAGTCCCCCAGATGTCTCAGTCCATTCCAGAGGAACCTCTTTTCCCTTCACCGGCTCGTCTTTCACGCCGAGGATCGACTCACACCAAGGTGGCACGTGGCACAGCCCTGTGGGAAAGCCTCGTGGGAAAGCCTCGAGGGACAGCCTCGAGGGAAAGCCACAGATCCCTTGATCCACGTGACAGGAAGCGTGACACTACTGCTGCAGCTCGGGAGGAAAGCGCACGGGCATGCCCCCACTCGAGACGAGGCCTGACTCCCCTGGGGAGACTCAGAAGCACCCCAAGATCCATGGCAACACTGGAGAGGAATCCTCAGGTTCCGGCCCCGACTCCACACAAGGACTGAGGCCCCGGCATGGACGGGAGAGGAATCCCGAGAGGTCCCCTAGCAACTCGCATGGGGACTGGCCTTTCCTGAGGCCACCAGAGCGGGTCCCTGAGGTCCCCGTCGTAACTCGAGAAGACCTGCCGCAACTCGAGAAAATCCAGGAGGTTCTCCCCTCCAGGCGAGATGAGGCCCATTTCCGCTGAGGCGTCTCGAGGCTGATCACACCTCCCCTCTGGAACTTCGAAAGGGTCCTTCACACCCTTGGTGCAAATCCAGAAGTTCCCCGACATACCCGTCTCCACTCGAGAGGAATCACGAGGGTCCCGCCCACATCCAGAGGAGCCCCGTTTCCGCCTCGTAGCTCGAGATGAGGGATCCTTTCCCTGCTTCGTCGGGAAAGAGTTCCCGGCGTTCCCGTCGCATCTCAAGAGGAGGCCCTCTCAACAGGAACGGCGAGAGGAACTCCAGGGTCGTGCCACCATTCCAAGAGTCCCCCAGATGTCTCAGTCCATTCCAGAGGAACCTCTTTTCCCTTCACCGGCTCGTCTTTCACGCCGAGGATCGACTCACACCAAGGTGGCACGTGGCACAGCCCTGTGGGAAAGCCTCGTGGGAAAGCCTCGAGGGACAGCCTCGAGGGAAAGCCACAGATCCCTTGATCCACGTGACAGGAAGCGTGACACTACTGCTGCAGCTCGGGAGGAAAGCGCACGTGCATGCCCCCACTCGAGACAAGGCCTGACTCCCCTGGGGAGACTCAGAAGCACCCCAAGAACCATGGCAACACAGGAGAGGAATCCTCAGGTTCCGGCCCCGACTCCACACAAGGACTGAGGCCCCGGCATGGACGGGAGAGGAATCCCGAGAGGTCCCCTAGCAACTCGCATGGGGACTGGCCTTTCCTGAGCCCACCAGAGCGGGTCCCTGAGGTCCCCGTCGTAACTCGAGAAGACCTGCCGCAACTCGAGAAAATCCAGGAGGTTCTCCCCTCCAGGCGAGATGAGGCCCATTTCCGCTGAGGTGTCTCAAGGCTGATCACACCTCACCTCTGGAACTTCGAAAGGGTCCTTCACACCCTTGGTGCAAATCAAGAAGTTCCCCGACATACCCGTCTCCACTCGAGAGGAATCACGAGGGTCCCGCCCACATCCAGAGGAGACCCGTTTCCGCCTCGTAGCTCGAGATGAGGGATCCTTTCCCTGCTTCGTCGGGAAAGAGTTCCCGACATTCCCGTCGCATCTCAAGAGGAGGCCCTCTCAACAGGAACGGCGAGAGGAACTCCAGGGTCGTGCCACCATTCCAAGAGTCCCCCAGATGTCTCAGTCCATTCCAGAGGAACCTCTTTTCCCTTCACCGGCTCGTCTTTCACGCCGAGGATCGACTCACACCAAGGTGGCACGTGGCTCAGCCCTGTGGGAAAGCCTCGTGGGAAAGCCTCGAGGGACAGCCTCGAGGGAAAGCCACAGATCCCTTGATCCACGTGACAGGAAGCGTGACACTACTGCTGCAGCTCGGGAGGAAAGCGCACGTGCATGCCCCCACTCGAGACGAGGCCTGACTCCCCTGGGGAGACTCAGAAGCACCCCAAGATCCATGGCAACACTGGAGAGGAATCCTCAGGTTCCGGCCCCGACTCCACACAAGGACTGAGGCCCTGGCATGGACGGGAGAGGAATCCCGAGAGGTCCCCTAGCAACTCGCATGGGGACTGGCCTTTCCTGAGGCCACCAGAGCGGGTCCCTGAGGTCCCCGTCGTAACTCGAGAAGACCTGCCGCAACTCGAGAAAATCCAGGAGGTTCTCCCCTCCAGGCGAGATGAGGCCCATTTCCGCTGAGGCGTCTCGAGGCTGATCACACCTCACCTCTGGAACTTCGAAAGGGTCCTTCACACCCTTGGTGCAAATCAAGAAGTTCCCCGACCTAGCCGTCTCCACTCGAGAGGAATCACGAGGGTCCCGCCCACATCCAGAGGAGCCCCGTTTCCGCCTCGTAGCTCGAGATGAGGGATCCTTTCCCTGCTTCGTCGGGAAAGAGTTCCCGGTGTTCCCGTCGCATCTCAAGAGGAGGCCCTCTAAACAGGAACGTCGAGAGGAACTCCAGGGTCGTGCCACCATTCCAAGAGTCCCCCAGATGTCTCAGTCCATTCCAGAGGAACCTCTTTTCCCTTCACCGGCTCGTCTTTCGCGCCGAGGATCGACTCCCACCAAGGTGGCACGTGGCACAGCCCTGTGGGAAAGCCTCGTGGGAAAGCCTCGAGGGACAGCCTCGAGGGAAAGCCACAGATCCCTTGATCCACGTGACAGGAAGCGTGACACTACTGCTGCAGCTCGGGAGGAAAGCGCACGTGCATGCCCCCACTCGAGACGAGGCCTGACTCCCCTGGGGAGACTCAGAAGCACCCCAAGATCCATGGCAACACTGGAGAGGAATCCTCAGGTTCCGGCCCCGACTCCACACAAGGACTGAGGCCCCGGCATGGACGGGAGAGGATCCCGAGAGGTCCTCTAACAACTCGCATGGGGACTGGCCTTTCCTGAGGCCACCAGAGCGGGTCCCTGAGGTCCCTGTAGTAACTCGAGAAGACCTGCCCCAACTCGAGAAAATCCAGGAGGTTCTCCCCTCCAGGCGAGATGAGGCCCATTTCCGCTGAGGCGTCTCGAGGCTGATCACACCTCACCTCTGGAACTTCGAAAGGGTCCTTCACACCCTTGGTGCAAATCAAGAAGTTCCCCGACCTAGCCGTCTCCACTCGAGAGGAATCACGAGGGTCCCGCCCACATCCAGAGGAGCCCCGTTTCCGCCTCGTAGCTCGAGATGAGGGATCCTTTCCCTGCTTCGTCGGGAAAGAGTTCCCGGCGTTCCCGTCGCATCTCAAGAGGAGGCCCTCTCAACAGGAACGGCGAGAGGAACTCCAGGGTCGTGCCACCACTCCAAGAGTCACCCAGATGTCTCAGTCCATTCCAGAGGAACCTCTTTTCCCTTCACCGGCTCGTCTTTCACGCCGAGGATCGACTCCCACCAAGGTGGCACTTGGCACAGCCCTGTGGGAAAGCCTCGTGGGAAAGCCTCGAGGGACAGCCTCGAGGGAAAGCCACAGATCCCTTGATCCACGTGACAGGAAGCGTGACACTACTGCTGCAGCTCGGGAGGAAAGCGCACGTGCATGCCCCCACTCGAGACGAGGCCTGACTCCCCTGGGGAGACTCAGAAGCACCCCAAGATCCATGGCAACACTGGAGAGGAATCCTCAGGTTCCGGCCCCGACTCCACACAAGGACTGAGGCCCCGGCATGGACGGAGAGGAATCCCGAGAGGTCCCCTAGCAACTCGCATGGGGACTGGCCTTTCCTGCGGCCACCAGAGCGGGTCCCTGAGGTCCCCGTCGTAACTCGAGAAGACCTGTCGCAACTCGAGAAAATCCAGGAGGTTCTCCCCTCCAGGCGAGATGAGGCCCATTTCCGTTGAGGCGTCTCGAGGCTGATCACACCTCACCTCTGGAACTTCGAAAGGGTCCTTCACACCCTTGGTGCAAATCAAGAAGTTCCCCGACCTAGCCGTCTCCACTCGAGAGGAATCACGAGGGTCCTGCCCACATCCAGAGGAGCCCCGTTTCCGCCTCGTAGCTCGAGATGAGGGATCCTTTCCCTGCTTCGTCGGGAAAGAGTTCCCGGCGTTCCCCTCGCATGTCAAGAGGAGGCCCTCTCAACAGGAACGGCGAGAGGAACTCCAGGGTCGTGCCACCATTCCAAGAGTCCCCCAGATGTCTCAGTCCATTCCAGAGGAACCTCTTTTCCCTTCACCGGCTCGTCTTTCACGCCGAGGATCGACTCCCACCAAGGTGGCACGTGGCACAGCCCTGTGGGAAAGCCTCGTGGGAAAGCCTCGAGGGACAGCCTCGAGGGAAAGCCACAGATCCCTTGATCCACGTGATAGGAAGCGTGACACTACTGCTGCAGCTCGGGAGGAAAGCGCACGTGCATGCCCCCACTCGAGACGAGGCCTGACTCCCCTGGGGAGACTCAGAAGCACCCCAAGATCCATGGCAACACTGGAGAGGAATCCTCAGGTTCCGCCCCCGACTCCACACAAGGACTGAGGCCCCGGCATGGACGGGAGAGGAATTCCGAGAGGTCCCCTAGCAACTCGCATGGGGACTGTCCTTTCCTGAGGCCACCAGAGCGGGTCCCTGAGGTCCCCGTCGTAACTCGAGAAGACCTGCCGCAACTCGAGAAAATCCAGGAGGTTCTCCCCTCCAGGCGAGATGAGGCCCATTTCCGCTGAGGCGTCTCGAGGCTGATCACACCTCACCTCTGGAACTTCGAAAGGGTCCTTCACACCCTTGGTGCAAATCAAGAAGTTGCCCGACCTAGCCGTCTCCACTCGAGAGGAATCACGAGGGTCCCGCCCACATCCAGAGGAGCCCCGTTTCCGCCTCGTAGCTCGAGATGAGGGATCCTTTCCCTGCTTCGTCGGGAAAGAGTTCCTGGCGTTCCCGTCGCATCTCAAGAGGAGGCCCTCTCAACAGGAACGGCGAGAGGAACTCCAGGGTCGTGCCACCATTCCAAGAGTCTCCCAGATGTCTCAGTCCATTCCAGAGGAACCTCTTTTCCCTTCACCGGCTCGTCTTTCGCGCCGAGAATCGACTCACACCAAGGTGGCACGTGGCACAGCCCTGTGGGAAAGCCTCGTGGGAAAGCCTCGAGGGACAGCCTCGAGGGAAAGCCACAGATCCCTTGATCCACGTGACAGGAAGCGTGACACTACTGCTGCAGCTCGGGAGGAAAGCGCACGTGCATGCCCCCACTCGAGACGAGGCCTGACTCCCCTGGGGAGACTCAGAAGCACCCCAAGATCCATGGCAACACTGGAGAGGAATCCTCAGGTTCCGGCCCCGATTCCACACAAGGACTGAGGCCCCGGCATGGACGGGAGAGGAATCCCGAGAGGTCCCCTAGCAACTCGCATGGGGACTGGCCTTTCCTGAGGCCACCAGAGCGGGTCCCTGAGGTCCCTGTCGTAACTCGAGAAGACCTGCCGCAACTCGAGAAAATCCAGGAGGTTCTCCCCTCCAGGCGAGATGAGGCCCATTTCCGCTGAGGCGTCTCGAGGCTGATCACACCTCCCCTCTGGAACTTCGAAAGGGTCCTTCACACCCTTGGTGCAAATCAAGAAGTTCCCCGACCTAGCCGTCTCCACTCGAGAGGAATGACGAGGGTCCCGCCCACATCCAGAGGAGCCCCGTTTCCGCCTCGTAGCTCGAGATGAGGGATCCTTTCCCTGCTTCGTCGGGAAAGAGTTCCCGGCGTTCCCGTCGCATCTCAAGAGGAGGCCCTCTCAACAGGAACGGCGAGAGGAACTCCAGGGTCGTGCCACCATTCCAAGAGTCCCCCAGATGTCTCAGTCCATTCCAGAGGAACCTCTTTTCCCTTCACCGGCTCGTCTTTCACGCCGAGGATCGACTCACACCAAGGTGGCACGTGGCACAGCCCTGTGGGAAAGCCTCGTGGGAAAGCCTCGAGGGACAGCCTCGAGGGAAAGCCACAGATCCCTTGATCCACGTGACAGGAAGCGTGACACTACTGCTGCAGCTCGGGAGGAAAGCGCACGTGCATGCCCCCACTCGAGACGAGGCCTGACTCCCCTGGGGAGACTCAGAAGCACCCCAAGATCCATGGCAACACTGGAGAGGAATCCTCAGGTTCCGGCCCCGACTCCACACAAGGACTGAGGCCCCGGCATGGACGGGAGTGGAATCCCGAGTGGTCTCCTAGCAACTCGCATGGGGACTGGCCTTTCCTGAGGCCACCAGAGCGGGTCCCTGAGGTCCCCGTCGTAACTCGAGAAGACCTGCCGCAACTGGAGAAAATCCAGGAGGTTCTCCCCTCCAGGCGAGATGAGGCCCATTTCCGCTGAGGCGTCTCGAGGCTGATCACACCTCCCCTCTGGAACTTCGAAAGGGTCCTTCACACCCTTGGTGCAAATCAAGATGTTCCCCGACATACCCGACTCCACTCGAGAGGAATCACGAGGGTCCCGCCCACATCCAGAGGAGCCCCGTTTCCGCCTCGTAGCTCGAGATGAGGGATCCTTTCCCTGCTTCGTCGGGAAAGAGTTCCCGGCGTTCCCGTCGCATCTCAAGAGGAGGCCCTCTCAACAGGAACGGCGAGAGGAACTCCAGGGTCGTGCCACCATTCCAAGAGTCCCACAGATTTCTCAGTCCATTCCAGAGGAACCTCTTTTCCCTTCACCGGCTCGTCTTTCACGCCGAGGATCGACTCACACCAAGGTGGCACGTGGCACAACCCTGTGGGAAAGCCTCGTGGGAAAGCCTCGAGGGACAGCCTCGAGGGAAAGCCACAGATCCCTTGATCCACGTGACAGGAAGCGTGACACTACTGCTGCAGCTCGGGAGGAAAGCGCACGTGCATGCCCACCTCGAGACGAGGCCTGACTCCCCTGGGGAGACTCAGAAGCACCCCAAGATCCATGGCAACACTGGAGAGGAATCCTCAGGTTCCGGCCCCGACTCCACACAAGGACTGAGGCCCCGGCATGGACGGGAGAGGAATCCCGAGAGGTCCCCTAGCAATTCGCATGGGGACTGGCCTTTCCTGAGGCCACCAGAGCGGGTCCCTGAGGTCCCCGTCGTAACTCGAGAAGACCTGCCGCAACTCGAGAAAATCCAAGAGGTTCTCCCCTCCAGGCGAGATGAGGCCCATTTCCGCTGAAGCGTCTCGAGGCTGATCACACCTCACCTCTGGAACTTCGAAAGGGTCCTTCACACCCTTGGTGCAAATCAAGAAGTTCCCCGACCTAGCCGTCTCCACTCGAGAGGAATCACGAGGGTCCCGCCCACAACCAGAGGAGCCCCGTTTCCGCCTCGTAGCTCGAGATGAGGGATCCTTTCCCTGCTTCGTCGGGAAAGAGTTCCCGGCGTTCCCGTCACATCTCAAGAGGAGGCCCTCTCATATGAACGGCGAGAGGAACTCCAGGGTCGTGCCACCATTCCAAGAGTCCCCCAGATGTCTCAGTCCATTCGAGAGGAACCTCTTTTCCCTTCACCGGCTCGTCTTTCACGCCGAGGATCGACTCACACCAAGGTGGCACGTGGCACAGCCCTGTGGGAAAGCCTCGTGGGAAAGCCTCGAGGGACATCCTCGAGGGAAAGCCACAGATCCCTTGATCCACGTGACAGGAAGCGTGACACTACTGCTGCAGCTAGGGAGGAAAGCGCACGTGCATGCCCCCACTGGAGACGATGCCTGACTCCCCTGGGGAGACTCAGAAGCACCCCAAGATCCATGGCAACACTGGAGATGAATACTCAGGTTCCGGCCCCGACTCCACACAAGGACTGAGGCCCCGGCATGGACGGGAGAGAAATCCCGAGAGGATCCCTAGCAACTCGCATGGGGACTGGCCTTTCCTGAGGCCACCAGAGCGAGTCCCTGAGGTCCCCGTCGTAACTCGAGAAGACCTGCCGCAACTGGAGAAAATCCAGGAGGTTCTCCCCTCCAGGCGAGATGAGGCCCATTTCCGCTGAGGCGTCTCGAGGCTGATCACACCTCCCCTCTGGAACTTCGAAAGGGTCCTTCACACCCTTGGTGCAAATCAAGATGTTCCCCGACATACCCGTCTCCACTCGAGAGGAATCACGAGGGTCCCGCCCACATCCAGAGGAGCCCCGTTTCCGCCTCGTAGCTCGAGATGAGGGATCCTTTCCCTGCTTCGTCGGGAAAGAGTTCCCGGCGTTCCCGTCGCATCTCAAGAGGAGGCCCTCTCAACAGGAACGGCGAGAGGAACTCCAGGGTCGTGCCACCATTCCAAGAGTCCCCCAGATGTCTCAGTCCATTCCAGAGGAACCTCTTTTCCCTTCACCGGCTCGTCTTTCACGCCGAGGATCGACTCACACCAAGGTGGCACGTGGCACAGCCCTGTGGGAAAGCCTCGTGGGAAAGCCTCGAGGGACAGCCTCGAGGGAAAGCCACAGATCCCTTGATCCACGTGACAGGAAGCGTGACACTACTGCTGCAGCTCGGGAGGAAAGCGCACGTGCATGCCCCCACTCGAGATGAGGCCTGACTCCCCGGGGAGACTCAGAAGCACCCCAAGATCCATGGCAACACTGGAGAGGAATCCTCATGTTCCAGCCCCGACTCCACACAAGGACTGAGGCCCCGGCATGGACGGGAGAGGAATCCCGAGAGGTCCCCTAGCAACTCGCATGGGGACTGGCCTTTCCTGAGGCCACCAGAGCGGGTCCCTGAGGTCCCCGTCGTAACTCGAGAAGACCTGCCGCAACTCGAGAAAATCCAAGAGGTTCTCCCCTCCAGGCGAGATGAGGCCCATTTCCGCTGAGACTCTCGAGGCTGATCACACCTCACCTTTGGACCTTCGAAAGGGTCCTTCACACCCTTGGTGCAAATCAAGAAGTTCCCCGACATACCCGTCTCCACTCGAGAGGAATCACGAGGGTCCCGCCCACATCCAGAGGAACCCCGTTTCCGCCTCGTAGCTCGAGATGAGGGATCCTTTCCCTGCTTCGTCGGGAAAGAGTTCCCGGCGTTCCCGTCGCATCTCAAGAGGAGGCCCTCTCAACAGGAACGGCGAGAGGAACTCCAGGGTCGTGCCACCATTCCAAGAGTCCCCCAGATGTCTCAGTCCATTCCAGAGGAACCTCTTTTCCCTTCACCGGCTCGTCTTTCACGCCGAGGATCGACTCACACCAAGGTGGCACGTGGCTCAGCCCTGTGGGAAAGCCTCGTGGGAAAGCCTCGAGGGACAGCCTCGAGGGAAAGCCACAGATCCCTTGATCCACGTGACAGGAAGAGTGACACTACTGCTGCAGCTCGGGAGGAAAGCTCACGTTCATGCCGCCTCTCGAGACGAGGCCTGACTCCCCTGGGGAGACTCAGAAGCACCCCAAGATCCATGGCAACACTGGAGAGGAATCCTCAGGTTCCGGCCCCGACTCCACACAAGGACTGAGGCCCCAGCATGGACGGGAGAGGAATCCCGAGAGGTCCCCTAGCAACTCGCTTGGGGACTGGCCTTTCCTGAGGCCACCAGAGCGGGTCCCTGAGGTCCCCGTCGTAACTCGAGAAGACCTGCCGCAACTCGAGAAAATCCAAGAGGTTCTCCCCTCCAGGCGAGATGAGGCCCATTTCCGCTGAAGCGTCTCGAGGCTGATCACACCTCACCTCTGGAACTTCGAAAGGGTCCTTCACACCCTTGGTGCAAATCAAGAAGTTCCCCGACCTAGCCGTCTCCACTCGAGAGGAATCACGAGGGTCCCGCCCACAACCAGAGGAGCCCCGTTTCCGCCTCGTAGCTCGAGATGAGGGATCCTTTCCCTGCTTCGTCGGGAAAGAGTTCCCGGCGTTCCCGTCACATCTCAAGAGGAGGCCCTCTCATATGAACGGCGAGAGGAACTCCAGGGTCGTGCCACCATTCCAAGAGTCCCCCAGATGTCTCAGTCCATTCGAGAGGAACCTCTTTTCCCTTCACCGGCTCGTCTTTCACGCCGAGGATCGACTCACACCAAGGTGGCACGTGGCACAGCCCTGTGGGAAAGCCTCGTGGGAAAGCCTCGAGGGACAGCCTCGAGGGAAAGCCACAGATCCCTTGATCCACGTGACAGGAAGCGTGACACTACTGCTGCAGCTCGGGAGGAAAGCGCACGTGCATGCCCCCACTCGAGACGAGGCCTGACTCCCCTGGGGAGACTCAGAAGCACCCCAAGATCCATGGCAACACTGGAGATGAATACTCAGGTTCCGGCCCCGACTCCACACAAGGACTGAGGCCCCGGCATGGACGGGAGAGAAATCCCGAGAGGTCCCCTAGCAACTCGCATGGGGACTGGCCTTTCCTGAGGCCACCAGAGCGAGTCCCTGAGGTCCCCGTCGTAACTCGAGAAGACCTGCCGCAACTGGAGAAAATCCAGGAGGTTCTCCCCTCCAGGCGAGATGAGGCCCATTTCCGCTGAGGCGTCTCGAGGCTGATCACACCTCCCCTCTGGAACTTCGAAAGGGTCCTTCACACCCTTGGTGCAAATCAAGATGTTCCCCGACATACCCGTCTCCACTCGAGAGGAATCACGAGGGGCCCGCCCACATCCAGAGGAGCCCCGTTTCCGCCTCGTAGCTCGAGATGAGGAATCCTTTCCCTGCTTCGTCGGGAAAGAGTTCCCGGCGTTCCCGTCGCATCTCAAGAGGAGGCCCTCTCAACAGGAACGGCGAGAGGAACTCCAGGGTCGTGCCACCATTCCAAGAGTCCCCCAGATGTCTCAGTCCATTCCAGAGGAACCTCTTTTCCCTTCACCGGCTCGTCTTTCACGCCGAGGATCGACTCACACCAAGGTGGCACGTGGCACAGCCCTGTGGGAAAGCCTCGTGGGAAAGCCTCGAGGGACAGCCTCGAGGGAAAGCCACAGATCCCTTGATCCACGTGACAGGAAGCGTGACACCACTGCAGCAGCTCGGGAGGAAAGCGCACGTGCATGCCCCCACTCGAGAAGAGGCCTGACTCCCCTGGGGAGACTCAGAAGCACCCCAAGATCCATGGCAACACTGGAGAGGAATCCTCAGGTTCCGGCCCCGACTCCACACAAGGACTGAGGCCCCGGCATGGACGGGAGTGGAATCCCGAGTGGTCTCCTAGCAACTCGCATGGGGACTGGCCTTTCCTGAGGCCACCAGAGCGGGTCCCTGAGGTCCCCGTCGTAACTCGAGAAGACCTGCCGCAACTGGAGAAAATCCAGGAGGTTCACCCCTCCAGGCGAGATGAGGCCCATTTCCGCTGAGGCGTCTCGAGGCTGATCACACCTCCCCTCTGGAACTTCGAAAGGGTCCTTCACACCCTTGGTGCAAATCAAGATGTTCCCCGACATACCCGACTCCACTCGAGAGGAATCACGAGGGTCCCGCCCACATCCAGAGGAGCCCCGTTTCCGCCTCGTAGCTCGAGATGAGGGATCCTTTCCCTGCTTCGTCGGGAAAGAGTTCCCGGCGTTCCCGTCGCATCTCAAGAGGAGGCCCTCTCAACAGGAACGGCGAGAGGAACTCCAGGGTCGTGCCACCATTCCAAGAGTCCCCCAGATGTCTCAGTCCATTCCAGAGGAACCTCTTTTCCCTTCACCGGCTCGTCTTTCACGCCGAGGATCGACTCACACCAAGGTGGCACGTGGCACAGCCCTGTGGGAAAGCCTCGTGGGAAAGCCTCGAGGGACAGCCTCGAGGGAAAGCCACAGATCCCTTGATCCACGTGACAGGAAGCGTGACACTACTGCTGCAGCTCGGGAGGAAAGCGCACGTGCATGCCCCCACTCGAGATGAGGCCTGACTCCCCGGGGAGACTCAGAAGCACCCCAAGATCCATGGCAACACTGGAGAGGAATCCTCATGTTCCAGCCCCGACTCCACACAAGGACTGAGGCCCCGGCATGGACGGGAGAGGAATCCCGAGAGGTCCCCTAGCAACTCGCATGGGGACTGGCCTTTCCTGAGGCCACCAGAGCGGGTCCCTGAGGTCCCCGTCGTAACTCGAGAAGACCTGCCGCAACTCGAGAAAATCCAAGAGGTTCTCCCCTCCAGGCGAGATGAGGCCCATTTCCGCTGAGACTCTCGAGGCTGATCACACCTCACCTTTGGACCTTCGAAAGGGTCCTTCACACCCTTGGTGCAAATCAAGAAGTTCCCCGACATACCCGTCTCCACTCGAGAGGAATCACGAGGGTCCCGCCCACATCCAGAGGAACCCCGTTTCCGCCTCGTAGCTCGAGATGAGGGATCCTTTCCCTGCTTCGTCGGGAAAGAGTTCCCGGCGTTCCCGTCGCATCTCAAGAGGAGGCCCTCTCAACAGGAACGGCGAGAGGAACTCCAGGGTCGTGCCACCATTCCAAGAGTCCCCCAGATGTCTCAGTCCATTCCAGAGGAACCTCTTTTCCCTTCACCGGCTCGTCTTTCACGCCGAGGATCGACTCACACCAAGGTGGCACGTGGCTCAGCCCTGTGGGAAAGCCTCGTGGGAAAGCCTCGAGGGACAGCCTCGAGGGAAAGCCACAGATCCCTTGATCCACGTGACAGGAAGAGTGACACTACTGCTGCAGCTCGGGAGGAAAGCTCACGTTCATGCCGCGTCTCGAGACGAGGCCTGACTCCCCTGGGGAGACTCAGAAGCACCCCAAGATCCATGGCAACACTGGAGAGGAATCCTCAGGTTCCGGCCCCGACTCCACACAAGGACTGAGGCCCCAGCATGGACGGGAGAGGAATCCCGAGAGGTCCCCTAGCAACTCGCTTGGGGACTGGCCTTTCCTGAGGCCACCAGAGCGGGTCCCTGAGGTCCCCGTCGTAACTCGAGAAGACCTGCCGCAACTCGAGAAAATCCAAGAGGTTCTCCCCTCCAGGCGAGATGAGGCCCATTTCCGCTGAAGCGTCTCGAGGCTGATCACACCTCACCTCTGGAACTTCGAAAGGGTCCTTCACACCCTTGGTGCAAATCAAGAAGTTCCCCGACCTAGCCGTCTCCACTCGAGAGGAATCACGAGGGTCCCGCCCACAACCAGAGGAGCCCCGTTTCCGCCTCGTAGCTCGAGATGAGGGATCCTTTCCCTGCTTCGTCGGGAAAGAGTTCCCGGCGTTCCAGTCACATCTCAAGAGGAGGCCCTCTCATATGAACGGCGAGAGGAACTCCAGGGTCGTGCCACCATTCCAAGAGTCCCCCAGATGTCTCAGTCCATTCGAGAGGAACCTCTTTTCCCTTCACCGGCTCGTCTTTCACGCCGAGGATCGACTCACACCAAGGTGGCACGTGGCACAGCCCTGTGGGAAAGCCTCGTGGGAAAGCCTCGAGGGACAGCCTCGAGGGAAAGCCACAGATCCCTTGATCCACGTGACAGGAAGCGTGACACTACTGCTGCAGCTCGGGAGGAAAGCGCACGTGCATGCCCCCACTCGAGACGAGGCCTGACTCCCCTGGGGAGACTCAGAAGCACCCCAAGATCCATGGCAACACTGGAGATGAATACTCAGGTTCCGGCCCCGACTCCACACAAGGACTGAGGCCCCGGCATGGACGGGAGAGAAATCCCGAGAGGTCCCCTAGCAACTCGCATGGGGACTGGCCTTTCCTGAGGCCACCAGAGCGAGTCCCTGAGGTCCCCGTCGTAACTCGAGAAGACCTGCCGCAACTGGAGAAAATCCAGGAGGTTCTCCCCTCCAGGCGAGATGAGGCCCATTTCCGCTGAGGCGTCTCGAGGCTGATCACACCTCCCCTCTGGAACTTCGAAAGGGTCCTTCACACCCTTGGTGCAAATCAAGATGTTCCCCGACATACCCGTCTCCACTCGAGAGGAATCACGAGGGGCCCGCCCACATCCAGAGGAGCCCCGTTTCCGCCTCGTAGCTCGAGATGAGGAATCCTTTCCCTGCTTCGTCGGGAAAGAGTTCCCGGCGTTCCCGTCGCATCTCAAGAGGAGGCCCTCTCAACAGGAACGGCGAGAGGAACTCCAGGGTCGTGCCACCATTCCAAGAGTCCCCCAGATGTCTCAGTCCATTCCAGAGGAACCTCTTTTCCCTTCACCGGCTCGTCTTTCACGCCGAGGATCGACTCACACCAAGGTGGCACGTGGCACAGCCCTGTGGGAAAGCCTCGTGGGAAAGCCTCGAGGGACAGCCTCGAGGGAAAGCCACAGATCCCTTGATCCACGTGACAGGAAGCGTGACACCACTGCAGCAGCTCGGGAGGAAAGCGCACGTGCATGCCCCCACTCGAGAAGAGGCCTGACTCCCCTGGGGAGACTCAGAAGCACCCCAAGATCCATGGCAACACTGGAGAGGAATCCTCAGGTTCCGGCCCCGACTCCACACAAGGACTGAGGCCCCGGCATGGACGGGAGTGGAATCCCGAGTGGTCTCCTAGCAACTCGCATGGGGACTGGCCTTTCCTGAGGCCACCAGAGCGGGTCCCTGAGGTCCCCGTCGTAACTCGAGAAGACCTGCCGCAACTGGAGAAAATCCAGGAGGTTCACCCCTCCAGGCGAGATGAGGCCCATTTCCGCTGAGGCGTCTCGAGGCTGATCACACCTCCCCTCTGGAACTTCGAAAGGGTCCTTCACACCCTTGGTGCAAATCAAGATGTTCCCCGACATACCCGACTCCACTCGAGAGGAATCACGAGGGTCCCGCCCACATCCAGAGGAGCCCCGTTTCCGCCTCGTAGCTCGAGATGAGGGATCCTTTCCCTGCTTCGTCGGGAAAGAGTTCCCGGCGTTCCCGTCGCATCTCAAGAGGAGGCCCTCTCAACAGGAACGGCGAGAGGAACTCCAGGGTCGTGCCACCATTCCAAGAGTCCCACAGATGTCTCAGTCCATTCCAGAGGAACCTCTTTTCCCTTCACTGGCTCGTCTTTCACGCCGAGGATCGACTCACACAAAGGTGGCACGTGGCACAGCCCTGTGGGAAAGCCTCGTGGGAAAGCCTCGAGGGACAGCCTCGAGGGAAAGCCACAGATCCCTTGATCCACGTGACAGGAAGCGTGACACTACTGCTGCAGCTCGGGAGGAAAGCGCACGTGCATGTCCACCTCGAGACGAGGCCTGACTCCCCTGGGGAGACTCAGAAGCACCCCAAGATCCATGGCAACACTGGAGAGGAATCCTCAGGTTCCGGCCCCGACTCCACACAAGGACTGAGGCCCCGGCATGGACGGGAGAGGAATCCCGAGAGGTCCCCTAGCAATTCGCATGGGGACTGGCCTTTCCTGAGGCCACCAGAGCGGGTCCCTGAGGTCCCCGTCGTAACTCGAGAAGACCTGCCGCAACTCGAGAAAATCCAAGAGGTTCTCCCCTCCAGGCGAGATGAGGCCCATTTCCGCTGAAGCGTCTCGAGGCTGATCACACCTCACCTCTGGAACTTCGAAAGGGTCCTTCACACCCTTGGTGCAAATCAAGAAGTTCCCCGACCTAGCCGTCTCCACTCGAGAGGAATCACGAGGGTCCCGCCCACAACCAGAGGAGCCCCGTTTCCGCCTCGTAGCTCGAGATGAGGGATCCTTTCCCTGCTTCGTCGGGAAAGAGTTCCCGGCGTTCCCGTCACATCTCAAGAGGAGGCCCTCTCATATGAACGGCGAGAGGAACTCCAGGGTCGTGCCACCATTCCAAGAGTCCCCCAGATGTCTCAGTCCATTCGAGAGGAACCTCTTTTCCCTTCACCGGCTCGTCTTTCACGCCGAGGATCGACTCACACCAAGGTGGCACGTGGCACAGCCCTGTGGGAAAGCCTCGTGGGAAAGCCTCGAGGGACAGCCTCGAGGGAAAGCCACAGATCCCTTGATCCACGTGACAGGAAGCGTGACACTACTGCTGCAGCTCGGGAGGAAAGCGCACGTGCATGCCCCCACTCGAGACGAGGCCTGACTCCCCTGGGGAGACTCAGAAGCACCCCAAGATCCATGGCAACACTGGAGAGGAATACTCAGGTTCCGGCCCCGACTCCACACAAGGACTGAGGCCCCGGCATGGACGGGAGAGGAATCCCGAGAGGTCCCCTAGCAACTCGCATGGGGACTGGCCTTTCCTGAGGCCACCAGAGCGAGTCCCTGAGGTCCCCGTCGTAACTCGAGAAGACCTGCCGCAACTGGAGAAAATCCAGGAGGTTCTCCCCTCCAGGCGAGATGAGGCCCATTTCCGCTGAGGCGTCTCGAGGCTGATCACACCTCCCCTCTGGAACTTCGAAAGGGTCCTTCACACCCTTGGTGCAAATCAAGATGTTCCCCGACATACCCGTCTCCACTCGAGAGGAATCACGAGGGTCCCGCCCACATCCAGAGGAGCCCCGTTTCCGCCTCGTAGCTCGAGATGAGGGATCCTTTCCCTGCTTCGTCGGGAAAGAGTTCCCGGCGTTCCCGTCGCATCTCAAGAGGAGGCCCTCTCAACAGGAAGGGCGAGAGGAACTCCAGGGTCGTGCCACCATTCCAAGAGTCCCCCAGATGTCTCAGTCCATTCCAGAGGAACCTCTTTTCCCTTCACCGGCTCGTCTTTCACGCCGAGGATCGACTCACACCAAGGTGGCACGTGGCACAGCCCTGTGGGAAAGCCTCGTGGGAAAGCCTCGAGGGACAGCCTCGAGGGAAAGCCACAGATCCCTTGATCCACGTGACAGGAAGCGTGACACTACTGCTGCAGCTCGGGAGGAAAGCGCACGTGCATGCCCCCACTCGAGACGAGGCCTGACTCCCCTGGGGAGACTCAGAAGCACCCCAAGATCCATGGCAACACTGGAGAGGAATCCTCAGGTTCCGGCCCCGACTCCACACAAGGACTGAGGCCCCGGCATGGACGGGAGTGGAATCCCGAGTGGTCTCCTAGCAACTCGCATGGGGACTGGCCTTTCCTGAGGCCACCAGAGCGGGTCCCTGAGGTCCCCGTCGTAACTCGAGAAGACCTGCCGCAACTGGAGAAAATCCAGGAGGTTCTCCCCTCCAGGCGAGATGAGGCCCATTTCCGCTGAGGCGTCTCGAGGCTGATCACACCTCCCCTCTGGAACTTCGAAAGGGTCCTTCACACCCTTGGTGCAAATCAAGATGTTCCCCGACATACCCGACTCCACTCGAGAGGAATCACGAGGGTCCCGCCCACATCCAGAGGAGCCCCGTTTCCGCCTCGTAGCTCGAGATGAGGGATCCTTTCCCTGCTTCGTCGGGAAAGAGTTCCCGGCGTTCCCGTCGCATCTCAAGAGGAGGCCCTCTCAACAGGAACGGCGAGAGGAACTCCAGGGTCGTGCCACCATTCCAAGAGTCCCCCAGATGTCTCAGTCCATTCCAGAGGAACCTCTTTTCCCTTCACCGGCTCGTCTTTCACGCCGAGGATCGACTCACACCAAGGTGGCACGTGGCACAGCCCTGTGGGAAAGCCTCGTGGGAAAGCCTCGAGGGACAGCCTCGAGGGAAAGCCACAGATCCCTTGATCCACGTGACAGGAAGCGTGACACTACTGCTGCAGCTCGGGAGGAATGCGCACGTGCATGCCCACCTCGAGACGAGGCCTGACTCCCCTGGGGAGACTCAGAAGCACCCCAAGATCCATGGCAACACTGGAGAGGAATCCTCAGGTTCCGGCCCCGACTCCACACAAGGACTGAGGCCCCGGCATGGACGGGAGAGGAATCCCGAGAGGTCCCCTAGCAATTCGCATGGGGACTGGCCTTTCCTGAGGCCACCAGAGCGGGTCCCTGAGGTCCCCGTCGTAACTCGAGAAGACCTGCCGCAACTCGAGAAAATCCAAGAGGTTCTCCCCTCCAGGCGAGATGAGGCCCATTTCCGCTGAAGCGTCTCGAGGCTGATCACACCTCACCTCTGGAACTTCGAAAGGGTCCTTCACACCCTTGGTGCAAATCAAGAAGTTCCCCGACATACCCGACTCCACTCGAGAGGAATCACGAGGGTCCCGCCCACAACCAGAGGAGCCCCGTTTCCGCCTCGTAGCTCGAGATGAGGGATCCTTTCCCTGCTTCGTCGGGAAAGAGTACCCGGCGTTCCCGTCACATCTCAAGAGGAGGCCCTCTCATATGAACGGCGAGAGGAACTCCAGGGTCGTGCCACCATTCCAAGAGTCCCCCAGATGTCTCAGTCCATTCCAGAGGAACCTCTTTTCCCTTCACCGGCTCGTCTTTCACGCCGAGGATCGACTCACACCAAGGTGGCACGTGGCACAGCCCTGTGGGAATGCCTCGTGGGAAAGCCTCGAGGGACATCCTCGAGGGAAAGCCACAGATCCCTTGATCCACGTGACAGGAAGCGTGACACTACTGCTGCAGCTCGGGAGGAAAGCGCACGTGCATGCCCCCACTGGAGACGAGGCCTGACTCCCCTGGGGAGACTCAGAAGCACCCCAAGATCCATGGCAACACTGGAGAGGAATTCTCAGGTTCCGGCCCCGACTCCACACAACGACTGAGGCCCCGGCATGGACGGGAGAGAAATCCCGAGAGGTCCCCTAGCAACTCGCATGGGGACTGGCCTTTCCTGAGGCCACCAGAGCGAGTCCCTGAGGTCCCCGTTGTAACTCGAGAAGACCTGCCGCAACTGGAGAAAATCCAGGAGGTTCTCCCCTCCAGGCGAGATGAGGCCCATTTCCGCTGAGGCGTCTCGAGGCTGATCACACCTCCCCTCTTGAACTTCGAAAGGGTCCTTCACACCCTTGGTGCAAATCAAGATGTTCCCCGACATACACGTCTCCACTCGAGAGGAATCACGAGGGTCCCGCCCACATCCAGAGGAGCCCCGTTTCCGCCTCGTAGCTCGAGATGAGGGATCCTTTCCCTGCTTCGTCGGGAAAGAGTTCCCGGCGTTCCCGTCGCATCTCAAGAGGAGGCCCTCTCAACAGGAACGGCGAGAGGAACTCCAGGGTCGTGCCACCATTCCAAGAGTCCCCCAGATGTCTCAGTCCATTCCAGAGGAACCTCTTTTCCCTTCACCGGCTCGTCTTTCACGCCGAGGATCGACTCACACCAAGGTGGCACGTGGCACAGCCCTGTGGGAAAGCCTCGTGGGAAAGCCTCGAGGGACAGCCTCGAGGGAAAGCCACAGATCCCTTGATCCACGTGACAGGAAGCGTGACACTACTGCTGCAGCTCGGGAGGAAAGCGCACGTGCAGGCCCCCACTCGAGACGAGGCCTGACTCCCCTGGGGAGACTCAGAAGCACCCCAAGATCCATGGCAACACTGGAGAGGAATCCTCAGGTTCCGGCCCCGACTCCACACAAGGCCTGAGGCCCCGGCATGGACGGGAGAGGAATCCCGAGAGGTCCCCTAGCAACTCGCATGGGGACTGGCCTTTCCTGAGGCCACCAGAGCGGGTCTCTGAGGTCCCCGTCGTAACTCGAGAAGACCTGCCGCAACTGGAGAAAATCCAGGAGGTTCTCCCCTCCAGGCGAGATGAGGCCCATTTCCGCTGAGGCGTCTCGAGGCTGATCACACCTCCCCTCTGGAACTTCGAAAGGGTCCTTCACACCCTTGGTGCAAATCAAGATGTTCCCCGACATACCCGACTCCACTCGAGAGGAATCACGAGGGTCCCGCCCACATCCAGAGGAGCCCCGTTTCCGCCTCGTAGCTCGAGTTGAGGGATCCTTTCCCTGCTTCGTCGGGAAAGAGTTCCCGGCGTTCCCGTCGCATCTCAAGAGGAGGCCCTCTCAACAGAACGGCGAGAGGAACTCCAGGGTCGTGCCACCATTCCAAGAGTCCCCCAGATGTCTCAGTCCATTCCAGAGGAACGTCTTTTCCCTTCACCGGCTCGTCTTTCACGCCGAGGATCGACTCACACCAAGGTGGCACGTGGCACAGCCCTGTGGGAAAGCCTCGTGGGAAAGCCTCGAGGGACAGCCTCGAGGGAAAGCCACAGATCCCTTGATCCACGTGACAGGAAGCGTGACACTACTGCTGCAGCTCGGGAGGAAAGCGCACGTGCATGCCCCCACTCGAGACGAGGCCTGACTCCCCTGGGGAGACTCAGAAGCACCCCAAGATCCATGGCAACACTGGAGAGGAATCCTCAGGTTCCGGCCCCGACTCCACACAAGGACTGAGGCCCCGGCATGGACGGGAGAGGAATCCCGAGAGGTCCCCTAGCAACTCGCATGGGGACTGGCCTTTACTGAGGCCACCAGAGCGGGTCCCTGAGGTCCCCGTCGTAACTCGAGAAGACCTGCCGGAACTCGAGAAAATCCAGGAGGTTCTCCCCTCCAGGCGAGATGAGGCCCATTTCCGCTGAGGCGTCTCGAGGCTGATCACACCTCCCCTCTGGAACTTCGAAAGGGTCCTTCACACCCTTGGTGCAAATCAAGATGTTCCCCGACATACCCGACTCCACTCGAGAGGAATCACGAGGGTTCCGCCCACATCCAGAGGAGCCCCGTTTCGGCCTCGTAGCTCGAGATGAGGGATCCTTTCCCTGCTTCGTCGGGAAAGAGTTCCCGGCGTTCCCGTCGCATCTCAAGAGGAGGCCCTCTCAACAGGAACGGCGAGAGGAACTCCAGGGTCGTGCCACCATTCCAAGAGTCCCCCAGATGTCTCAGTCCATTCCAGAGGAACCTCTTTTCCCTTCACCGGCTCGTCTTTCACGCCGAGGATCGACTCACACCAAGGTGGCACGTGGCACAGCCCTGTGGGAAAGCCTCGTGGGAAAGCCTCGAGGGACAGCCTCGAGGGAAAGCCACAGATCCCTTGATCCACGTGACAGGAAGCGTGACACTACTGCTGCAGCTCGGGAGGAAAGCGCACGTGCATGCCCCCACTCGAGACGAGGCCTGACTCCCCTGGGGAGACTCAGTAGCACCCCAAGATCCATGGCAACACTGGAGAGGAATCCTCAGGTTCCGGCCCCGACTCCACACAAGGACTGAGGCCCCGGCATGGACGGGAGAGGAATCCCGAGAGGTCCCCTAGCAACTCGCATGGGGACTGGCCTTTCCTGAGGCCACCAGAGCGGGTCCCTGAGGTCCCCGTCGTAAGTCGAGAAGACCTGCCGCAACTCGAGAAAATCCAGGAGGTTCTCCCCTCCAGGCGAGATGAGGCCCATTTCCGCTGAGGCGTCTCGAGGCTGATCACACCTCCCCTCTGGAACTTCGAAAGGGTCCTTCACTCCCTTGGTGCAAATCAAGATGTTCCCCGACATACCCGACTCCACTCGAGAGGAATCACGAGGGTCCCGCCCACATCCAGAGGAGCCCCGTTTCCGCCTCGTATCTCGAGATGAGGGATCCTTTCCCTGCTTCGTCGGGAAAGAGTTCCCGGCGTTCCCGTCGCATCTCAAGAGGAGGCCCTCTCAACAGGTACGGCGAGAGGAACTCCAGGGTCGTGCCACCATTCCAAGAGTCCCCCAGATGTCTCAGTCCATTCCAGAGGAACCTCTTTTCCCTTCACCGGCTCGTCTTTCAGGCCGAGGATCGACTCACACCAAGGTGGCACGTGGCACAGCCCTGTGGGAAAGCCTCGTGGGAAAGCCTCGAGGGACAGCCTCGAGGGAAAGCCACAGATCCCTTGATCCACGTGACAGGAAGCGTGACACTACTGCTGCAGCTCGGGAGGAAAGCGCACGTGCATGCCCCCACTCGAGACGAGGCCTGACTCCCCTGGGGAGACTCAGAAGCACCCCAAGATCCATGGCAACACTGGAGAGGAATCCTCAGTTTCCGGCCCCGACTCCACACAAGGACTGAGGCCCCGGCATGGACGGGAGTGGAATCCCGAGAGGTCCCCTAAGAACTCGCATGGGGACTGGCCTTTCCTGAGGCCACCAGAGCGGGTCCCTGAGGTCCCCGTCGTAACTCGAGAAGACCTGCCGCAACTCGAGAAAATCCAGGAGGTTCTCCCCTCCAGGCGAGATGAGGCCCATTTCCGCTGAGGCGTCTCGAGGCTGATCACACCTCCCCTCTGGAACTTCGAAAGGGTCCTTCACTCCCTTGGTGCAAATCAAGATGTTCCCCGACATACCCGACTCCACTCGAGAGGAATCACGAGGGTCCCGCCCACATCCAGAGGAGCCCCGTTTCCGCCTCGTAGCTCGAGATGAGGGATCCTTTCCCTGCTTCGTCGGGAAAGAGTTCCCGGCGTTCCCGTCGCATCTCAAGAGGAGGCCCTCTCAACAGGAACGGCGAGAGGAACTCCAGGGTCGTGCCACCATTCCAAGAGTCCCCCAGATGTCTCAGTCCATTCCAGAGGAACCTCTTTTCCCTTCACCGGCTCGTCTTTCACGCCGAGGATCGACTCACACCAAGGTGGCACGTGGCACAGCCCTGTGGGAAAGCCTCGTGGGAAAGCCTCGAGGGACAGCCTCGAGGGAAAGCCACAGATCCCTTGATCCACGTGACAGGAAGCGTGACACTACTGCTGCAGCTCGGGAGGAAAGCGCACGTGCATGCCCCCACTCGAGACGAGGCCTGACTCCCCTGGGGAGACTCAGAAGCACCCCAAGATCCATGGCAACACTGGAGAGGAATCCTCAGGTTCCGGCCCCGACTCCACACAAGGACTGAGGCCCCGGCATGGACGGGAGTGGAATCCCGAGAGGTCCCCTAAGAACTCGCATGGGGACTGGCCTTTCCTGAGGCCACCAGAGCGGGTCCCTGAGGTCCCCGTCGTAACTCGAGAAGACCTGCCGCAACTGGAGAAAATCCAGGAGGTTCTCCCCTCCAGGCGAGATGAGGCCCATTTCCGCTGAGGCGTCTCGAGGCTGATCACACCTCCCCTCTGGAACTTCGAAAGGGTCCTTCACTCCCTTGGTGCAAATCAAGATGTTCCCCGACATACCCGACTCCACTCGAGAGGAATCACGAGGGTCCCGCCCACATCCAGAGGAGCCCCGTTTCCGCCTCGTATCTCGAGATGAGGGATCCTTTCCCTGCTTCGTCGGGAAAGAGTTCCCGGCGTTCCCATCGCACCTCAAGAGGAGGCCCTCTCAACAGGAACGGCGAGAGGAACTCCAGGGTCGTGCCACCATTCCAAGAGTCCCCCAGATGTCTCAGTCCATTCCAGAGGAACCTCTTTTCCCTTCACCGGCTCGTCTTTCACGCCGAGGATCGACTCACACCAAGGTGGCACGTGGCACAGCCCTGTGGGAAAGCCTCGTGGGAAAGCCTCGAGGGACAGCCTCGAGGGAAAGCCACAGATCCCTTGATCCACGTGACAGGAAGCGTGACACTACTGCTGCAGCTCGGGAGGAAAGCGCACGTGCATGCCCCCACTCGAGACGAGGCCTGACTCCCCTGGGGAGACTCAGAAGCACCCCAAGATCCATGGCAACACTGGAGAGGAATCCTCAGTTTCCGGCCCCGACTCCACACAAGGACTGAGGCCCCAGCATGGACGGGAGTGGAATCCCGAGAGGTCCCCTAAGAACTCGCATGGGGACTGGCCTTTCCTGAGGCCACCAGAGCGGGTCCCTGAGGTCCCCGTCGTAACTCGAGAAGACCTGCCGCAACTGGAGAAAATCCAGGAGGTTCTCCCCTCCAGGCGAGATGAGGCCCATTTCCGCTGAGGCATCTCGAGGCTGATCACACCTCCCCTCTGGAACTTCGAAAGGGTCCTTCACACCCTTGGTGCAAATCAAGATGTTCCCCGACATACCCGACTCCACTCGAGAGGAATCACGAGGGTCCCGCCCACATCCAGAGGAGCCCCGTTTCCGCCTCGTAGCTCGAGATGAGGGATCCTTTCCCTGCTTCGTCGGGAAAGAGTTCCCGGCGTTCCCGTCGCATCTCAAGAGTAGGCCCTCTCAACAGGAACGGCGAGAGGAACTCCAGGGTCGTGCCACCATTCCAAGAGTCCCCCAGATGTCTCAGTCCATTCCAGAGGAACCTCTTTTCCCTTCACCGGCTCGTCTTTCACGCCGAGGATCGACTCACACCAAGGTGGCACGTGGCACAGCCCTGTGGGAAAGCCTCGTGGGAAAGCCTCGAGGGACAGCCTCGAGGGAAAGCCACAGATCCCTTGATCCACGTGACAGGAAGCATGACACTACTGCTGCAGCTCGGGAGGAAAGCGCACGTGCATGCCCCCACTCGAGACGAGGGCTGACTCCCCTGGGGAGACTCAGAAGCACCCCAAGATCCATGGCAACACTGGAGAGGAATCCTCAGGTTCCGGCCCCGACTCCACACAAGGACTGAGGCCCCGGCATGGACGGGAGAGGAATCCCGAGAGGTCCCCTAGCAACTCGCATGGGGACTGGCCTTTCCTGAGGCCACCAGAGCGGGTCCCTGAGGTCCCCGTCGTAACTCGAGAAGACCTGCCGCAACTGGAGAAAATCCAGGAGGTTCTCCCCTCCAGGCGAGATGAGGCCCATTTCCGCTGAGGCGTCTCGAGGCTGATCACACCTCCCCTCTGGAACTTCGAAAGGGTCCTTCACACCCTTGGTGCAAATCAAGATGTTCCCCGACATACCCGACTCCACTCGAGAGGAATCACGAGGGTCCCGCCCACATCCAGAGGAGCCCCGTTTCCGCCTCGTAGCTCGAGATGAGGGATCCTTTCCCTGCTTCGTCGGGAAAGAGTTCCCGGCGTTCCCGTCGCATCTCAAGAGGAGGCCCTCTCAACAGGAACGGCGAGAGGAACTCCAGGGTCGTGCCACCATTCCAAGAGTCCCCCAGATGTCTCAGTCCATTCCAGAGGAACCTCTTTTCCCTTCACCGGCTCGTCTTTCACGCCGAGGATCGACTCACACCAAGGTGGCACGTGGCACAGCCCTGTGGGAAAGCCTCGTGGGAAAGCCTCGAGGGACAGCCTCGAGGGAAAGCCACAGATCCCTTGATCCACGTGACAGGAAGCGTGACACTACTGCTGCAGCTCGGGAGGAAAGCGCACGTGCATGCCCCCACTCGAGACGAGGCCTGACTCCCCTGGGGAGACTCAGTAGCACCCCAAGATCCATGGCAACACTGGAGAGGAATCCTCAGGTTCCGGCCCCGACTCCACACAAGGACTGAGGCCCCGGCATGGACGGGAGTGGAATCCCGAGAGGTCCCCTAAGAACTCGCATGGGGACTGGCCTTTCCTGAGGCCACCAGAGCGGGTCCCTGAGGTCCCCGTCGTAACTCGAGAAGACCTGCCGCAACTCGAGAAAATCCAGGAGGTTCTCCCCTCCAGGCGAGATGAGGCCCATTTCCGCTGAGGCGTCTCGAGGCTGATCACACCTCCCCTCTGGAACTTCGAAAGGGTCCTTCACTCCCTTGGTGCAAATCAAGATGTTCCCCGACATACCCGACTCCACTCGAGAGGAATCACGAGGGTCCCGCCCACATCCAGAGGAGCCCCGTTTCCGCCTCGTAGCTCGAGATGAGGGATCCTTTCCCTGCTTCGTCGGGAAAGAGTTCCCGGCGTTCCCGTCGCATCTCAAGAGGAGGCCCTCTCAACAGGAACGGCGAGAGGAACTCCAGGGTCGTGCCACCATTCCAAGAGTCCCCCAGATGTCTCAGTCCATTCCAGAGGAACCTCTTTTCCCTTCACCGGCTCGTCTTTCACGCCGAGGATCGACTCACACCAAGGTGGCACGTGGCACAGCCCTGTGGGAAAGCCTCGTGGGAAAGCCTCGAGGGACAGCCTCGAGGGAAAGCCACAGATCCCTTGATCCACGTGACAGGAAGCGTGACACTACTGCTGCAGCTCGGGAGGAAAGCGCACGTGCATGCCCCCACTCGAGACGAGGCCTGACTCCCCTGGGGAGACTCAGAAGCACCCCAAGATCCATGGCAACACTGGAGAGGAATCCTCAGGTTCCGGCCCCGACTCCACACAAGGACTGAGGCCCCGGCATGGACGGGAGTGGAATCCCGAGAGGTCCCCTAAGAACTCGCATGGGGACTGGCCTTTCCTGAGGCCACCAGAGCGGGTCCCTGAGGTCCCCGTCGTAACTCGAGAAGACCTGCCGCAACTGGAGAAAATCCAGGAGGTTCTCCCCTCCAGGCGAGATGAGGCCCATTTCCGCTGAGGCGTCTCGAGGCTGATCACACCTCCCCTCTGGAACTTCGAAAGGGTCCTTCACTCCCTTGGTGCAAATCAAGATGTTCCCCGACATACCCGACTCCACTCGAGAGGAATCACGAGGGTCCCGCCCACATCCAGAGGAGCCCCGTTTCCGCCTCGTATCTCGAGATGAGGGATCCTTTCCCTGCTTCGTCGGGAAAGAGTTCCCGGCGTTCCCATCGCACCTCAAGAGGAGGCCCTCTCAACAGGAACGGCGAGAGGAACTCCAGGGTCGTGCCACCATTCCAAGAGTCCCCCAGATGTCTCAGTCCATTCCAGAGGAACCTCTTTTCCCTTCACCGGCTCGTCTTTCACGCCGAGGATCGACTCACACCAAGGTGGCACGTGGCACAGCCCTGTGGGAAAGCCTCGTGGGAAAGCCTCGAGGGACAGCCTCGAGGGAAAGCCACAGATCCCTTGATCCACGTGACAGGAAGCGTGACACTACTGCTGCAGCTCGGGAGGAAAGCGCACGTGCATGCCCCCACTCGAGACGAGGCCTGACTCCCCTGGGGAGACTCAGAAGCACCCCAAGATCCATGGCAACACTGGAGAGGAATCCTCAGTTTCCGGCCCCGACTCCACACAAGGACTGAGGCCCCAGCATGGACGGGAGTGGAATCCCGAGAGGTCCCCTAAGAACTCGCATGGGGACTGGCCTTTCCTGAGGCCACCAGAGCGGGTCCCTGAGGTCCCCGTCGTAACTCGAGAAGACCTGCCGCAACTGGAGAAAATCCAGGAGGTTCTCCCCTCCAGGCGAGATGAGGCCCATTTCCGCTGAGGCATCTCGAGGCTGATCACACCTCCCCTCTGGAACTTCGAAAGGGTCCTTCACACCCTTGGTGCAAATCAAGATGTTCCCCGACATACCCGACTCCACTCGAGAGGAATCACGAGGGTCCCGCCCACATCCAGAGGAGCCCCGTTTCCGCCTCGTAGCTCGAGATGAGGGATCCTTTCCCTGCTTCGTCGGGAAAGAGTTCCCGGCGTTCCCGTCGCATCTCAAGAGTAGGCCCTCTCAACAGGAACGGCGAGAGGAACTCCAGGGTCGTGCCACCATTCCAAGAGTCCCCCAGATGTCTCAGTCCATTCCAGAGGAACCTCTTTTCCCTTCACCGGCTCGTCTTTCACGCCGAGGATCGACTCACACCAAGGTGGCACGTGGCACAGCCCTGTGGGAAAGCCTCGTGGGAAAGCCTCGAGGGACAGCCTCGAGGGAAAGCCACAGATCCCTTGATCCACGTGACAGGAAGCATGACACTACTGCTGCAGCTCGGGAGGAAAGCGCACGTGCATGCCCCCACTCGAGACGAGGGCTGACTCCCCTGGGGAGACTCAGAAGCACCCCAAGATCCATGGCAACACTGGAGAGGAATCCTCAGGTTCCGGCCCCGACTCCACACAAGGACTGAGGCCCCGGCATGGACGGGAGAGGAATCCCGAGAGGTCCCCTAGCAACTCGCATGGGGACTGGCCTTTCCTGAGGCCACCAGAGCGGGTCCCTGAGGTCCCCGTCGTAACTCGAGAAGACCTGCCGCAACTGGAGAAAATCCAGGAGGTTCTCCCCTCCAGGCGAGATGAGGCCCATTTCCGCTGAGGCGTCTCGAGGCTGATCACACCTCCCCTCTGGAACTTCGAAAGGGTCCTTCACACCCTTGGTGCAAATCAAGATGTTCCCCGACATACCCGACTCCACTCGAGAGGAATCACGAGGGTCCCGCCCACATCCAGAGGAGCCCCGTTTCCGCCTCGTAGCTCGAGATGAGGGATCCTTTCCCTGCTTCGTCGGGAAAGAGTTCCCGGCGTTCCCGTCGCATCTCAAGAGGAGGCCCTCTCAACAGGAACGGCGAGAGGAACTCCAGGGTCGTGCCACCATTCCAAGAGTCCCCCAGATGTCTCAGTCCATTCCAGAGGAACCTCTTTTCCCTTCACCGGCTCGTCTTTCACGCCGAGGATCGACTCACACCAAGGTGGCACGTGGCACAGCCCTGTGGGAAAGCCTCGTGGGAAAGCCTCGAGGGACAGCCTCGAGGGAAAGCCACAGATCCCTTGATCCACGTGACAGGAAGCGTGACACTACTGCTGCAGCTCGGGAGGAAAGCGCACGTGCATGCCCCCACTCGAGACGAGGCCTGACTCCCCTGGGGAGACTCAGAAGCACCCCAAGATCCATGGCAACACTGGAGAGGAATCCTCAGGTTCCGGCCCCGACTCCACACAAGGACTGAGGCCCCGGCATGGACGGGAGAGGAATCCCGAGAGGTCCCCTAGCAACTCGCATGGGGACTGGCCTTTTCTGAGGCCACCAGAGCGGGTCCCTGAGGTCCCCGTCGTAACTCGAGAAGACCTGCCGCAACTCGAGAAAATCCAGGAGGTTCTCCCCTCCAGGCGAGATGAGGCCCATTTCCGCTGAGGCGTCTCGAGGCTGATCACACCTCCCCTCTGTAACTTCGAAAGGGTCCTTCACACCCTTGGTGCAAATCAAGAAGTTCCCCGACATACCCCACTCCACTCGAGAGGAATCACGAGGGTCCCGCCCACATCCAGAGGAGCCCCGTTTCCGCCTCGTAGCTCGAGATGAGGGATCCTTTCCCAGCTTCGTCGGGAAAGAGTTCCCGGCGTTCCCGTCGCATCTCAACAGGAGGCCCTCTCAACAGGAACGGCGAGAGGAACTCCAGGGTCGTGCCACCATTCCAAGAGTCCCCCAGATGTCTCAGTCCATTCCAGAGGAACCTCTTTTCCCTTCACCGGCTCGTCTTTCACGCCGAGGATCGACTCACACCAAGGTGGCACGTGGCACAGCCCTGTGGGAAAGCCTCGTGGGAAAGCCTCGAGGGACAGCCTCGAGGGAAAGCCACAGATCCCTTGATCCACGTGACAGGAAGCGTGACACTACTGCTGCAGCTCGGGAGGAAAGCGCACGTGCATGCCCCACTCGAGACGAGGCCTGACTCCCCTGGGGAGACTCAGAAGCACCCCAAGATCCATGGCAACACTGGAGAGGAATCCTCAGGTTCCGGCCGCGACTCCACACAAGGACTGAGGCCCCGGCATGGACGGGAGAGGAATCCCGAGAGGTCCCCTAGCAACTCGCATGGGGACTGGCCTTTCCTGAGGCCACCAGAGCGGGTCCCTGAGGTCCCCGTCGTAACTCGAGAAGACCTGCCGCAACTCGAGAAAATCCAGGAGGTTCTCCCCTCCAGGCTAGATGAGGCCCATTTCCGCTGAGGCGTCTCGAGGCTGATCACACCTCCCCTCTGGAACTTCGAAAGGGTCCTTCACACCCTTGGTGCAAATCAAGAAGTTCCCCGACATACCTGTCTCCACTCGAGAGGAATCACGAGGGTCCCTCCCACATCCAGAGGAGCCCCGTTTCCGCCTCGCAGCTCGAGATGAGGGATCCTTTCCCTGCTTCGTCGGGAAAGAGTTCCCAGCATTCCCGTCGCATCTCAAGAGGAGGCCCTCTCAACAGGAACGGCGAGAGGAACTCCAGGGTCGTGCCACCATTCCAAGAGTCCCCCAGATGTCTCAGTCCATTCCAGAGGAACCTCTTTTCCCTTCACCGGCTCGTCTTTCACGCCGAGGATCGACTCACACCAAGGTGGCACGTGGCACAGCCCTGTGGGAAAGCCTCGTGGGAAAGCCTCGAGGGACAGCCTCGAGGGAAAGCCACAGATCCCTTGATCCACGTGACAGGAAGCGTGACACTACTGCTGCAGCTCGGGAGGAAAGCGCACGTGCATGCCCCCACTCGAGACGAGGCCTGACTCCCCTGGGGAGACTCAGAAGCACTCCAAGATCCATGGCAACACTGGAGAGGAATCCTCAGGTTCCGGCCCCGACTCCACACAAGGACTGAGGCCCCGGCATGGACGGGAGAGGAATCCCGAGAGGTCCCCTAGCAACTCGCATGGGGACTGGCCTTTCCTGAGGCCACCAGAGCGGGTCCCTGAGGTCCCCGTCGTAACTCGAGAAGACCTGCCGCAACTGGAGAAAATCCAGGAGGTTCTCCCCACCAGGCGAGATGAGGCCCATTTCCGCTGAGGCGTCTCGAGGCTGATCACACCTCCCCTCTGGAACTTCGAAAGGGTCCTTCACACCCTTGGTGCAAATCAAGATGTTCCCCGACATACCCGACTCCACTCGAGAGGAATCACGAGGGTCCCGCCCACATCCAGAGTAGCCCCGTTTCCGCCTCGTAGCTCGAGATGAGGGATCCTTTCCCTGCTTCGTCGGGAAAGAGTTCCCGGCGTTCCCGTCGCATCTCAAGAGGAGGCCCTCTCAACAAGAACGGCGAGAGGAACTCCAGGGTCGTGCCACCATTCCAAGAGTCCCCCAGATGTCTCAGTCCATTCCAGAGGAACCTCTTTTCCCTTCACCGGCTCGTCTTTCACGCCGAGGATCAACTCACACCAAGGTGGCACGTGGCACAGCCCTGTGGGAAAGCCTCGTGGGAAAGCCTCGAGGGACTGCCTCGAGGGAAAGCCACAGATCCCTTGATCGACGTGACAGGAAGCGTGACACTCCTGCTGCAGCTCGGGAGGAAAGCGCACGTGCATGCCCCACCTCGAGACGAGGCCTGACTCCCCTGGGGAGACTCAGAAGCACCCCAAGATACATGGCAACACTGGAGAGGAATCCTCAGGTTCCGGCCCAGACTCCACACAAGGACTGAGGCCCCGGCATGGACGGGAGAGGAATCCCGAGAGGTCCCCTAGCAACTCGCATGGGGACTGGCCTTTCCTGAGGCCACCAGAGCGGGTCCCTGAGGTCCCCGTCGTAACTCGAGAAGACCTGCCGCAACTGGAGAAAATCCAGGAGGTTCTCCCCTCCAGGCGAGATGAGGCCCATTTCCGCTGAGGCGTCTCGAGGCTGATCACACCTCCCCTCTGGAACTTCGAAAGGGTCCTTCACACCCTTGGTGCAAATCAAGAAGTTCCCCGACATACCTGTCTCCACTCGAGAGGAATCACGAGGGTCCCTCCCACATCCAGAGGAGCCCCGTTTCCGCCTCGTAGCTCGAGATGAGGGATCCTTTCCCTGCTTCGTCGGGAAAGAGTTCCCAGCATTCCCGTCGCATCTCAAGAGGAGGCCCTCTCAACAGGAACGGCGAGAGGAACTCCAGGGTCGTGCCACCATTCCAAGAGTCCCCCAGATGTCTCAGTCCATTCCAGAGGAACCTCTTTTCCCTTCACCGGCTCGTCTTTCACGCCGAGGATCGACTTACACCAAGGTGGCACGTGGCACAGCCCTGTGGGAAAGCCTCGTGGGAAAGCCTCGAGGGACAGCCTCGAGGGAAAGCCACAGATCCCTTGATCCACGTGACAGGAAGCGTGACACTACTGCTGCAGCTCGGGAGGAAAGCGCACGTGCATGCCCCCACTCGAGACGAGGCCTGACTCCCCTGGGGAGACTCAGAAGCACTCCAAGATCCATGGCAACACTGGAGAGGAATCCTCAGGTTCCGGCCCCGACTCCACACAAGGACTGAGGCCCCGGCATGGACGGGAGAGGAATCCCGAGAGGTCCCCTAGCAACTCGCATGGGGACTGGCCTTTCCTGAGGCCACCAGAGCGGGTCCCTGAGGTCCCCGTCGTAACTCGAGAAGACCTGCCGCAACTCGAGAAAATCCAGGAGGTTCTCCCCTCCAGGCGAGATGAGGCCCATTTCCGCTGAGGCGTCTCGAGGCTGATCACACCTCCCCTCTGGAACTTCGAAAGGGTCCTTCACTCCCTTGGTGCAAATCAAGATGTTCCCCGACATACCCGACTCCACTCGACAGGAATCACGAGGGTCCCGCCCACATCCAGAGGAACCCCGTTTCCGCCTCGTAGCTCGAGATGAGGGATCCTTTCCCTGCTTCGTCGGGAAAGAGTTCCCGGCGTTCCCGTCGCATCTCAACAGGAGGCCCTCTCAACAGGAACGGCGAGAGGAACTCCAGGGTCGTGCCACCATTCCAAGAGTCCCCCAGATGTCTCAGTCCATTCCAGAGGAACCTCTTTTCCCTTCACCGGCTCGTCTTTCACGCCGAGGATCGACTCACACCAAGGTGGCACGTGGCACAGCCCTGTGGGAAAGCCTCGTGGGAAAGCCTCGAGGGACAGCCTCGAGGGAAAGCCACAGATCCCTTGATCCACGTGACAGGAAGCGTGACACTACTGCTGCAGCTCGGGAGGAAAGCGCACGTGCATGCCCCCACTCGAGACGAGGCCTGACTCCCCTGGGGAGACTCAGAAGCACCCCAAGATCCATGGCAACACTGGAGAGGAATCCTCAGGTTCCGGCCCCGACTCCACACAAGGACTGAGGCCCCGGCATGGACGGGAGAGGAATCCCGAGAGGTCCCCTAGCAACTCGCATGGGGACTGGCCTTTCCTGAGGCCACCAGAGCGGGTCCCTGAGGTCCCCGTCGTAACTCGAGAAGACCTGCCGCAACTCGAGAATATCCAGGAGGTTCTCCCCTCCAGGCGAGGTGAGGCCCATTTCCGCTGAGGCGTCTCGAGGCTGATCAGACCTCCCCTCTGGAACTTCGAAAGGGTCCTTCACACCCTTGGTGCAAATCAAGAAGTTCCCCGACATACCTGTCTCCACTCGAGAGGAATCACGAGGGTCCCTCCCACATCCAGAGGAGCCCCGTTTCCGCCTCGTAGCTCGAGATGAGGGATCCTTTCCCTGCTTCGTCGGGAAAGAGTTCCCGGCATTCTCGTCGCATCTCAAGAGGAGGCCCTCTCAACAGGAACGGCGAGAGGAACTCCAGGGTCGTGCCACCATTCCAAGAGTCCCCCAGATGTCTCAGTCCATTCCAGAGGAACCTCTTTTCCCTTCACCGGCTCGTCTTTCACGCCGAGGATCGACTCACACCAAGGTGGCACGTGGCACAGCCCTGTGGGAAAGCCTCGTGGGAAAGCCTCGAGGGACAGCCTCGAGGGAAAGCCACAGATCCCTTGATCCACGTGACAGGAAGCGTGACACTACTGCTGCAGCTCGGGAGGAAAGCACACGTGCATGCCCCCACTCGAGACGAGGCCTGACTCCCCTGGGGAGACTCAGAAGCACCCCAAGATCCATGGCAACACGGGAGAGGAATCCTCAGGTTCCGGCCCCGACTCCACACAAGGACTGAGGCCCCGGCATGGACGGGAGAGGAATCCCGAGAGGTCCCCTAGCAACTCGCATGGGGACTGGCCTTTCCTGAGGCCACCAGAGCGGGTCCCTGAGGTCCCCGTCGTAACTCGAGAAGACCTGCCGCAACTGGAGAAAATCCAGGAGGTTCTCCCCTCCAGGCGAGATGAGGCCCATTTCCGCTGAGGCGTCTCCAGGCTGATCACACCTCACCTCTGGAACTTCGAAAGGGTCCTTCACACCCTTGGTGCAAATCAAGATGTTCCCCGACATACCCGACTCCACTCGACAGGAATCACGAGGGTCCCGCCCACATCCAGAGGAGCCCCGTTTCCGCCTCGTAGCTCGAGATGAGGGATCCTTTCCCTGCTTCGTCGGGAAAGAGTTCCCGGCGTTCCCGTCGCATCTCAAGAGGAGGCCCTCTCAACAGGAACGGCGAGAGGAACTCCAGGGTCGTGCCACTATTCCAAGAGTCCCCCAGATGTCTCAGTCCATTCCAGAGGAACCTCTTTTCCCTTCACCGGCTCGTCTTTCACGCCGAGGATCGACTCACACCAAGGTGGCACGTGGCACAGCCCTGTGGGAAAGCCTCGTGGGAAAGCCTCGAGGGACAGCCTCGAGGGAAAGCCACAGATCCCTTGATCCACGTGACAGGAAGCGTGACACTACTGCTGCAGCTCGGGAGGAAAGCGCACGTGCATGCCCCCACTCGAGACGAGGCCTGACTCCCCTGGGGAGACTCAGAAGCACCCCAAGATCCATGGCAACACTGGAGAGGAATCCTCAGGTTCCGGCCCCGACTCCACACAAGGACTGAGGCCCCGGCATGGACGGGAGAGGAATCCCGAGAGGTCCCCTAGCAACTCGCATGGGGACTGGCCTTTCCTGAGGCCACCAGAGCGGGTCCCTGAGGTCCCCGTCGTAACTCGAGAAGACCTGCCGCAACTCGAGAAAATCCAGGAGGTTCTCCCCTCCAGGCGAGATGAGGCCCATTTCCGCTGAGGCGTCTCGAGGCTCATCACACCTCACCTCTGGAACTTCGAAAGGGTCCTTCACACCCTTGGTGCAAATCAAGAAGTTCCCCGACATACCCGTCTCCACTCGAGAGGAATCACGAGGGTCCCGCCCACATCCAGAGGAGCCCCGTTTCCGCCTCGTAGCTCGAGATGAGGGATCCTTTCCCTGCTTCGTCGGGAAAGAGTTCCCGGCGTTCCCTCGCATCTCAAGTGGAGGCCCTCTCAACAGGAACGGCGAGAGGAACTCCAGGGTCGTGCCACCATTCCAAGAGTCCCCCAGATGTCTCAGTCCATTCCAGAGGAACCTCTTTTCCCTTCACCGGCTCGTCTTTCACGCCGAGGATCGACTCACACCAAGGTGGCACGTGGCACAGCCCTGTGGAAAGCCTCGTAGGAAAGCCTCGAGGGACAGCCTCGAGGGAAAGCCACAGATCCCTTGATCCACGTGACAGGAAGCGTGACACTACTGCTGCAGCTCGGGAGGAAAGCGCACGTGCATGCCCCCACTCGAGACGAGGCCTGACTCCCCTGGGGAGACTCAGAAGCACCCCAAGATCCATGGCAACACTGGAGAGGAATCCTCAGGTTCCGGCCCCGACTCCACACAAGGACTGAGGCCCCGGCATGGACGGGAGAGGAATCCCGAGAGGTCCCCTAGCAACTCGCATGGGGACTGGCCTTTCCTGAGGCCACCAGAGCGGGTCCCTGAGGTCCCCGTCGTAACTCGAGAAGACCTGCCGCAACTGGAGAAAATCCAGGAGGTTCTCCCCTCCAGGCGAGATGAGGCCCATTTCCGCTGAGGCGTCTCCAGGCTGATCACACCTCACCTCTGGAACTTGGAAAGGGTCCTTCACACCCTTGGTGCAAATCAAGATGTTCCCCGACATACCCGACTCCACTCGACAGGAATCACGAGGGTCCCGCCCACATCCAGAGGAGCCCCGTTTCCGCCTCGTAGCTCGAGATGAGGGATCCTTTCCCTGCTTCGTCGGGAAAGAGTTCCCGGCGTTCCCGTCGCATCTCAACAGGAGGCCCTCTCAACAGGAACGGCGAGAGGAACTCCAGTGTCGTGCCACCATTCCAAGAGTCCCCCAGATGTCTCAGTCCATTCCAGAGGAACCTCTTTTCCCTTCACCGACTCGTCTTTCACGCCGAGGATCGACTCACACCAAGGTGGCACGTGGCACAGCCCTGTGGGAAAGCCTCGTGGGAAAGCCTCGAGGGACAACCTCGAGGGAAAGCCACAGATCCCTTGATCCACGTGACAGGAAGCGTGACACTACTGCTGCAGCTCGGGAGGAAAGCGCACGTGCATGCCCCCACTCGAGACGAGGCCTGACTCCCCTGGGGAGACTCAGAAGCACCCCAAGATCCATGGCAACACTGGAGAGGAATCCTCAGGTTCCGGCCCCGACTCCACACAAGGACTGAGGCCCCGGCATGGACGGGAGAGGAATCCCGAGAGGTCCCCTAGCAACTCGCATGGGGACTGGCCTTTCCTGAGGCCACCAGAGCGGGTCCCTGAGGTCCCCGTCGTAAATCGAGAAGACCTGCCGCAACTCGAGAAAATCCAGGAGGTTCTCCCCTCCAGGCGAGATGAGGCCCATTTCCGCTGAGGCGTCTCGAGGCTCATCACACCTCACCTCTGGAACTTCGAAAGGGTCCTTCACAACCTTGGTGCAAATCAAGAAGTTCCCCGACATACCCGTCTCCACTCGAGAGGAATCACGAGGGTCCCGCCCACATCCAGAGGAGCCCCGTTTCCGCCTCGTAGCTCGAGATGAGGGATCCTTTCCCTGCTTCGTCGGGAAAGAGTTCCCGGCGTTCCCGTCGCATCTCAAGTGGAGGCCCTCTCAACAGGAACGGCGAGAGGAACTCCAGGGTCGTGCCACCATTCCAAGAGTCCCCCAGATGTCTCAGTCCATTCCAGAGGAACCTCTTTTCCCTTCACCGGCTCGTCTTTCACGCCGAGGATCGACTCACACCAAGGTGGCACGTGGCACAGCCCTGTGGGAAAGCCTCGTGGGAAAGCCTCGACGGACAGCCTCGAGGGAAAGCCACAGATCCCTTGATCCACGTGACAGGAAGCGTGACACTACTGCTGCAGCTCGGGAGGAAAGCGCACGTGCATGCCCCCACTCGAGACGAGGCCTGACTCCCCTGGGGAGACTCAGAAGCACCCCAAGATCCATGGCAACACTGGAGAGGAATCCTCAGGTTGCGGCCCCGACTCCACACAAGGACTGAGACCCCGGCATGGACGGGAGAGGAATCCCGAGAGGTCCCCTAGAAACTCGCATGGGGACTGGCCTTTCCTGAGGCCACCAGAGCGGGTCCCTGAGGTCCCCGTCGTAACTCGAGAAGACCTGCCGCAACTGGAGAAAATCCAGGAGGTTCTCCCCTCCAGGCGAGATGAGGCCCATTTCCGCTGAGGCGTCTCGAGGCTGATCACACCTCCCCTCTGGAACTTCGAAAGGGTCCTTCACACCCTTGGTGCAAATCAAAATGTTCCCCGACATACCCGACTCCACTCGACAGGAATCACGAGGGTCCCGCCCACATCCAGAGGAGCCCCGTTTCCGCCTCGTAGCTCGAGATGAGGGATCCCTTCCCTGCTTCGTCGGGAAAGAGTTCCCGGCGTTCCCGTCGCATCTCAAGAGGAGGCCCTCTCAACAGGAACGGCGAGAGGAACTCCAGGGTCGTGCCACCATTCCAAGAGTCCCCCAGATGTCTCAGTCCATTCCAGAGGAAACTCTTTTCCCTTCACCGGCTCGTCTTTCACGCCGAGGATCGACTCACACCAAGGTGGCACGTGGCACAGCCCTGTGGGAAAGCCTCGTGGGAAAGCCTCGAGGGACAGCCTCGAGGGAAAGCCACAGATATCTTGATCCACGTGACAGGAAGCGTGACACTACTGCTGCAGCTCGGGAGGAAAGCGCACGTGCATGCCCCCACTCGAGACGAGGCCTGACTCCCCTGGGGAGACTCAGAAGCACCCCAAGATCCATGGCAACACTGGAGAGGAAACCTCAGGTTCCGGCCCCGACTCCACACAAGGACTGAGGCCCCGGCATGGACGGGAGAGGAATCCCGAGAGGTCCCCTTGCAACTCGAATGGGGACTGGCCTTTCCTGAGGCCACCAGAGCGGGTCCCTGAGGTCCCCGTCGTAACTCGAGAATACCTGCCGCAACTCGAGAAAATCCAGGAGGTTCTCCCCTCCAGGCGAGATGAGGCCCATTTCCGCTGAGGCGTCTCGAGGCTGATCACACCTCACCTCTGGAACTTCGAAAGGGTCCTTCACACCCTTGGTGCAAATCAAGAAGTTCCCCGACCTAGCCGTCTCCACTCGAGAGGAATCACGAGGGTCCCGCCCACATCCAGAGGAGCCCCGTTTCCGCCTCGTAGCTCGAGATGAGGGATCCTTTCCCGGCTTCGTCGGGAAAGAGTTCCCGGCGTTCCCGTCGCATCTCAAGAGGAGGCCCTCTCAACAGGAACGGCGAGAGGAACTCCAGGGTCGTGCCACCATTCCAAGAGTCCCCCAGATGTCTCAGTCCATTCCAGAGGAACCTCTTTTCCCTTCACCGGCTCGTCTTTCACGCCGAGGATCGACTCACACCTAGGTGGCACGTGGCACAGCCTTGTGGGAAAGCCTCGTGGGAAAGCCTCGAGGGACAGCCTCGAGGGAAAGCCACAGATCCCTTGATCCACGTGACAGGAAGCGTGACACTACTGCTGCAGCTCGGGAGGAAAGCGCACGTGCATGCCCCCACTCGAGACGAGGCCTGACTCCCCTGGGGAGACTCAGAAGCACCCCAAGATCCATGGCAACACTGGAGAGGAATCCTCAGGTTCCGGCCCCGACTCCACACAAGGACAGAGGCCCCGGCATGGACGGGAGAGGAATCCCGAGAGGTCCCCTAGTAACTCGCATGGGGACTGGCCTTTCCTGAGGCCACCATAGCGGGTCCCTGAGGTCCCCGTCGTAACTCGAGAAGACCTGCCGCAACTGGAGAAAATCCAGGAGGTTCTCCCCTCCAGGCGAGATGAGGCCCATTTCCGCTGAGGCGTCTCGAGGCTGATCACACCTCCCCTCTGGAACTTCGAAAGGGTCCTTCACACCCTTGGTGCAAATCAAGATGTTCCCCGACATACCTGACTCCACTCGAGAGGAATCACGAGGGGCCCGCCCACATCCAGAGGAGCCCCGTTTCCGCCTCGTAGCTCGAGATAAGGGATCCTTTCCCTGCTTCGTCGGGAAAGAGTTCCCGGCGTTCCCGTCGCATCTCAAGAGGAGGCCCTCTCAAAAGGAACGGCGAGAGGAACTACAGGGTCGTGCCACCATTCCAAGAGTCCCCCAGATGTCTCAGTCCATTCCAGAGGAACCTCTTTTCCCTTCACCGGCTCGTCTTTCACGCCGAGGATCGACTCACACCAAGGTGGCACGTGGCACAGCCCTGTGGGAAAGCCTCGTGGGAAAGCCTCGAGGGACATCCTCGAGGGAAAGCCACAGATCCCTTGATCCACGTGACAGAAAGCGTTACACTACTGCTGCAGCTCGGGAGGAAAGCGCACGTGCATGCCCCCACTCGAGACGAGGCCTGACTCCCCTGGGGAGACTCAGAAGCACCCCAAGATCCATGGCAACACTGGAGAGGAATCCTCAGGTTCCGGCCCCGACTCCACACAAGGACTGAGGCCCCGGCATGGACGGGAGAGGAATCCCGAGAGGTCCCCTAGCAACTCGCATGGGGACTGGCCTTTCCTGAGGCCACCAGAGCGGGTACCTGAGGTCCCCGTCGTAACTCGAGAAGACCTGCCGCAACTCGAGAAAATCCAGGAGGTTCTCCCCTCCAGGCGAGATGAGGCCCATTTCCGCTGAGGCGTCTCTAGGCTGATCACACCTCCCCTCTGGAACTTCGAAAGGGTCCTTCACACCCTTGGTGCCAATCAGGATGTTCCCCGACATACCCCACTCCACTCGAGAGGAATCACGAGGGTCCCGCCCACATCCAGAGGAGCCCCGTTTCGGCCTCGTAGCTCGAGATGAGGGATCCTTTCCCTGCTTCGTCGGGAAAGAGTTCCCGGCGTTCCCGTCGCATCTCAAGAGGAGGCCCTCTCAACAGGAACGGCGAGAGGAACTCCAGGGTCGTGCCACCATTCCAAGAGTCCCCCAGATGTCTCAGTCCATTCCAGACGAACCTCTTTTCCCTTCACCGGCTCGTCTTTCACGCCGAGGATCGACTCACACCAAGGTGGCACGTGGCACAGCCCTGTGGGAAAGCCTCGTGGGAAAGCCTCGAGGGACAGCCTCGAGGGAAAGCCACAGATCCCTTGATCCACGTGACAGGAAGCGTGACACTACTGCTGCAGCTCGGGAGGAAAGCGCACGTGCATGCCCCCACTCGAGACGAGGCCTGACTCCCCTGGGGAGACTCAGAAGCACCCCAAGATCCATGGCAACACTGGAGAGGAAACCTCAGGTTCCGGCCCCGACTCCACACAAGGACTGAGGCCCCGGCATGGACGGGAGAGGAATCCCGAGAGGTCCCATAGCAACTCGCATGGGGACTGGCCTTTCCTGAGGCCACCAGAGCGGGTCCCTGAGGTCCCCGTCGTAACTCGAGAAGACCTGCCGCAACTCGAGAAAATCCAGGAGGTTCTCCCCTCCAGGCGAGATGAGGCCCATTTCCGCTGAGGCGTCTCGAGGCTGATCACACCTCACCTCTGGAACTTCGAAAGGGTCCTTCACACCCTTGGTGCAAATCAAGAAGTTCCCCGACATACCCGTCTCCACTCGAGAGGAATCACGAGGGTCCCGCCCACATCCAGAGGAGCCCCGTTTCTGCCTCGTAGCTCGAGATGATGGATCCTTTCCCTGCTTCGTCGGGAAAGAGTTCCCGGCGTTCCCGTCGCATCTCAAGAGGAGGCCCTCTCAACAGGAACGGCGAGAGGAACTCCAGGGTCGTGCCACCATTCCAAGAGTCCCCCGGATGTCTCAGTCCATTCCAGAGGAACCTCTTTTCCCTTCACCGGCTCGTCTTTCACGCCGAGGATCGACTCACACCAAGGTGGCACGTGGCACAGCCCTGTGGGAAAGCCTCGTGGGAAAGCCTCGAGGGACAGCCTCGAGGGAAAGCCACAGATACCTTGATCCACCTGACAGGAAGCGTGACACTACTGCTGCAGCTCGGGAGGAAATCGCACGTGCATGCCCCCACTCGAGACGAGGCCTGACTCCCCTGGGGAGACTCAGAAGCACCCCAAGATCCATGGCAACACTGGAGAGGAATCCTCAGGTTCCGGCCCCGACTCCACACAAGGACTGAGGCCCCGACATGGGCGGGAGAGGAATCCCGAGAGGTCCCCTAGCAACTCGTATGGGGACTGTCCTTTCCTGAGGCCACCAGAGCGTGTCCCTGAGGTCCCCGTCGTAACTCGAGAAGACCTGCCGCAACTCGAGAAAATCCAGGAGGTTCTCCCCTCCAGGCGAGATGAGGCCCATTTCCGCTGAGGCGTCTCGAGGCTCATCACACCTCACCTCTGGAACTTCGAAAGGGTCCTTCACACCCTTGGTGCAAATCAAGAAGTTCCCCGACATACCCGTCTCCACTCGAGAGGAATCACGAGGGTCCCGCCCACATCCAGAGGAGCCCCGTTTCCGCCTCGTAGCTCGAGATGAGGGATCCTTTCCCTGCTTCGTCGGGAAAGAGTTCCCGGCGTTCCCTCGCATCTCAAGTGGAGGCCCTCTCAACAGGAACGGCGAGAGGAACTCCAGGGTCGTGCCACCATTCCAAGAGTCCCCCAGATGTCTCAGTCCATTCCAGAGGAACCTCTTTTCCCTTCACCGGCTCGTCTTTCACGCCGAGGATCGACTCACACCAAGGTGGCACGTGGCACAGCCCTGTGGAAAGCCTCGTAGGAAAGCCTCGAGGGACAGCCTCGAGGGAAAGCCACAGATCCCTTGATCCACGTGACAGGAAGCGTGACACTACTGCTGCAGCTCGGGAGGAAAGCGCACGTGCATGCCCCCACTCGAGACGAGGCCTGACTCCCCTGGGGAGACTCAGAAGCACCCCAAGATCCATGGCAACACTGGAGAGGAATCCTCAGGTTCCGGCCCCGACTCCACACAAGGACTGAGGCCCCGGCATGGACGGGAGAGGAATCCCGAGAGGTCCCCTAGCAACTCGCATGGGGACTGGCCTTTCCTGAGGCCACCAGAGCGGGTCCCTGAGGTCCCCGTCGTAACTCGAGAAGACCTGCCGCAACTGGAGAAAATCCAGGAGGTTCTCCCCTCCAGGCGAGATGAGGCCCATTTCCGCTGAGGCGTCTCCAGGCTGATCACACCTCACCTCTGGAACTTCGAAAGGGTCCTTCACACCCTTGGTGCAAATCAAGATGTTCCCCGACATACCCGACTCCACTCGACAGGAATCACGAGGGTCCCGCCCACATCCAGAGGAGCCCCGTTTCCGCCTCGTAGCTCGAGATGAGGGATCCTTTCCCTGCTTCGTCGGGAAAGAGTTCCCGGCGTTCCCGTCGCATCTCAACAGGAGGCCCTCTCAACAGGAACGGCGAGAGGAACTCCAGTGTCGTGCCACCATTCCAAGAGTCCCCCAGATGTCTCAGTCCATTCCAGAGGAACCTCTTTTCCCTTCACCGACTCGTCTTTCACGCCGAGGATCGACTCACACCAAGGTGGCACGTGGCACAGCCCTGTGGGAAAGCCTCGTGGGAAAGCCTCGAGGGACAACCTCGAGGGAAAGCCACAGATCCCTTGATCCACGTGACAGGAAGCGTGACACTACTGCTGCAGCTCGGGAGGAAAGCGCACGTGCATGCCCCCACTCGAGACGAGGCCTGACTCCCCTGGGGAGACTCAGAAGCACCCCAAGATCCATGGCAACACTGGAGAGGAATCCTCAGGTTCCGGCCCCGACTCCACACAAGGACTGAGGCCCCGGCATGGACGGGAGAGGAATCCCGAGAGGTCCCCTAGCAACTCGCATGGGGACTGGCCTTTCCTGAGGCCACCAGAGCGGGTCCCTGAGGTCCCCGTCGTAAATCGAGAAGACCTGCCGCAACTCGAGAAAATCCAGGAGGTTCTCCCCTCCAGGCGAGATGAGGCCCATTTCCGCTGAGGCGTCTCGAGGCTCATCACACCTCACCTCTGGAACTTCGAAAGGGTCCTTCACAACCTTGGTGCAAATCAAGAAGTTCCCCGACATACCCGTCTCCACTCGAGAGGAATCACGAGGGTCCCGCCCACATCCAGAGGAGCCCCGTTTCCGCCTCGTAGCTCGAGATGAGGGATCCTTTCCCTGCTTCGTCGGGAAAGAGTTCCCGGCGTTCCCGTCGCATCTCAAGTGGAGGCCCTCTCAACAGGAACGGCGAGAGGAACTCCAGGGTCGTGCCACCATTCCAAGAGTCCCCCAGATGTCTCAGTCCATTCCAGAGGAACCTCTTTTCCCTTCACCGGCTCGTCTTTCACGCCGAGGATCGACTCACACCAAGGTGGCACGTGGCACAGCCCTGTGGGAAAGCCTCGTGGGAAAGCCTCGACGGACAGCCTCGAGGGAAAGCCACAGATCCCTTGATCCACGTGACAGGAAGCGTGACACTACTGCTGCAGCTCGGGAGGAAAGCGCACGTGCATGCCCCCACTCGAGACGAGGCCTGACTCCCCTGGGGAGACTCAGAAGCACCCCAAGATCCATGGCAACACTGGAGAGGAATCCTCAGGTTGCGGCCCCGACTCCACACAAGGACTGAGACCCCGGCATGGACGGGAGAGGAATCCCGAGAGGTCCCCTAGAAACTCGCATGGGGACTGGCCTTTCCTGAGGCCACCAGAGCGGGTCCCTGAGGTCCCCGTCGTAACTCGAGAAGACCTGCCGCAACTGGAGAAAATCCAGGAGGTTCTCCCCTCCAGGCGAGATGAGGCCCATTTCCGCTGAGGCGTCTCGAGGCTGATCACACCTCCCCTCTGGAACTTCGAAAGGGTCCTTCACACCCTTGGTGCAAATCAAAATGTTCCCCGACATACCCGACTCCACTCGACAGGAATCACGAGGGTCCCGCCCACATCCAGAGGAGCCCCGTTTCCGCCTCGTAGCTCGAGATGAGGGATCCCTTCCCTGCTTCGTCGGGAAAGAGTTCCCGGCGTTCCCGTCGCATCTCAAGAGGAGGCCCTCTCAACAGGAACGGCGAGAGGAACTCCAGGGTCGTGCCACCATTCCAAGAGTCCCCCAGATGTCTCAGTCCATTCCAGAGGAACCTCTTTTCCCTTCACCGGCTCGTCTTTCACGCCGAGGATCGACTCACACCAAGGTGGCACGTGGCACAGCCCTGTGGGAAAGCCTCGTGGGAAAGCCTCGAGGGACAGCCTCGAGGGAAAGCCACAGATATCTTGATCCACGTGACAGGAAGCGTGACACTACTGCTGCAGCTCGGGAGGAAAGCGCACGTGCATGCCCCCACTCGAGACGAGGCCTGACTCCCCTGGGGAGACTCAGAAGCACCCCAAGATCCATGGCAACACTGGAGAGGAAACCTCAGGTTCCGGCCCCGACTCCACACAAGGACTGAGGCCCCGGCATGGACGGGAGAGGAATCCCGAGAGGTCCCCTTGCAACTCGAATGGGGACTGGCCTTTCCTGAGGCCACCAGAGCGGGTCCCTGAGGTCCCCGTCGTAACTCGAGAATACCTGCCGCAACTCGAGAAAATCCAGGAGGTTCTCCCCTCCAGGCGAGATGAGGCCCATTTCCGCTGAGGCGTCTCGAGGCTGATCACACCTCACCTCTGGAACTTCGAAAGGGTCCTTCACACCCTTGGTGCAAATCAAGAAGTTCCCCGACCTAGCCGTCTCCACTCGAGAGGAATCACGAGGGTCCCGCCCACATCCAGAGGAGCCCCGTTTCCGCCTCGTAGCTCGAGATGAGGGATCCTTTCCCGGCTTCTTCGGGAAAGAGTTCCCGGCGTTCCCGTCGCATCTCAAGAGGAGGCCCTCTCAACAGGAACGGCGAGAGGAACTCCAGGGTCGTGCCACCATTCCAAGAGTCCCCCAGATGTCTCAGTCCATTCCAGAGGAACCTCTTTTCCCTTCACCGGCTCGTCTTTCACGCCGAGGATCGACTCACACCAAGGTGGCACGTGGCACAGCCTTGTGGGAAAGCCTCGTGGGAAAGCCTCGAGGGACAGCCTCGAGGGAAAGCCACAGATCCCTTGATCCACGTGACAGGAAGCGTGACACTACTGCTGCAGCTCGGGAGGAAAGCGCACGTGCATGCCCCCACTCGAGACGAGGCCTGACTCCCCTGGGGAGACTCAGAAGCACCCCAAGATCCATGGCAACACTGGAGAGGAATCCTCAGGTTCCGGCCCCGACTCCACACAAGGACAGAGGCCCCGGCATGGACGGGAGAGGAATCCCGAGAGGTCCCCTAGTAACTCGCATGGGGACTGGCCTTTCCTGAGGCCACCATAGCGGGTCCCTGAGGTCCCCGTCGTAACTCGAGAAGACCTGCCGCAACTCGAGAAAATCCAGGAGGTTCTCCCCTCCAGGCGAGATGAGGCCCATTTCCGCTGAGGCGTCTCGAGGCTGATCACACCTCCCCTCTGGAACTTCGAAAGGGTCCTTCACACCCTTGGTGCAAATCAAGATGTTCCCCGACATACCTGACTCCACTCGAGAGGAATCACGAGGGTCCCGCCCACATCCAGAGGAGCCCCGTTTCCGCCTCGTAGCTCGAGATAAGGGATCCTTTCCCTGCTTCGTCGGGAAAGAGTTCCCGGCGTTCCCGTCGCATCTCAAGAGGAGGCCCTCTCAAAAGGAACGGCGAGAGGAACTACAGGGTCGTGCCACCATTCCAAGAGTCCCCCAGATGTCTCAGTCCATTCCAGAGGAACCTCTTTTCCCTTCACCGGCTCGTCTTTCACGCCGAGGATCGACTCACACCAAGGTGGCACGTGGCACAGCCCTGTGGGAAAGCCTCGTGGGAAAGCCTCGAGGGACATCCTCGAGGGAAAGCCACAGATCCCTTGATCCACGTGACAGAAAGCGTTACACTACTGCTGCAGCTCGGGAGGAAAGCGCACGTGCATGCCCCCACTCGAGACGAGGCCTGACTCCCCTGGGGAGACTCAGAAGCACCCCAAGATCCATGGCAACACTGGAGAGGAATCCTCAGGTTCCGGCCCCGACTCCACACAAGGACTGAGGCCCCGGCATGGACGGGAGAGGAATCCCGAGAGGTCCCCTAGCAACTCGCATGGGGACTGGCCTTTCCTGAGGCCACCAGAGCGGGTACCTGAGGTCCCCGTCGTAACTCGAGAAGACCTGCCGCAACTCGAGAAAATCCAGGAGGTTCTCCCCTCCAGGCGAGATGAGGCCCATTTCCGCTGAGGCGTCTCTAGGCTGATCACACCTCCCCTCTGGAACTTCGAAAGGGTCCTTCACACCCTTGGTGCCAATCAGGATGTTCCCCGACATACCCCACTCCACTCGAGAGGAATCACGAGGGTCCCGCCCACATCCAGAGGAGCCCCGTTTCGGCCTCGTAGCTCGAGATGAGGGATCCTTTCCCTGCTTCGTCGGGAAAGAGTTCCCGGCGTTCCCGTCGCATCTCAAGAGGAGGCCCTCTCAACAGGAACGGCGAGAGGAACTCCAGGGTCGTGCCACCATTCCAAGAGTCCCCCAGATGTCTCAGTCCATTCCAGACGAACCTCTTTTCCCTTCACCGGCTCGTCTTTCACGCCGAGGATCGACTCACACCAAGGTGGCACGTGGCACAGCCCTGTGGGAAAGCCTCGTGGGAAAGCCTCGAGGGACAGCCTCGAGGGAAAGCCACAGATCCCTTGATCCACGTGACAGGAAGCGTGACACTACTGCTGCAGCTCGGGAGGAAAGCGCACGTGCATGCCCCCACTCGAGACGAGGCCTGACTCCCCTGGGGAGACTCAGAAGCACCCCAAGATCCATGGCAACACTGGAGAGGAAACCTCAGGTTCCGGCCCCGACTCCACACAAGGACTGAGGCCCCGGCATGGACGGGAGAGGAATCCCGAGAGGTCCCCTAGCAACTCGCATGGGGACTGGCCTTTCCTGAGGCCACCAGAGCGGGTCCCTGAGGTCCCCGTCGTAACTCGAGAAGACCTGCCGCAACTGGAGAAAATCCAGGAGGTTCTCCCCTCCAGGCGTGATGAGGCCCATTTCCGCTGAGGCGTCTCTAGGCTGATCACACCTCCCCTCTGGAACTTCGAAAGGGTCCTTCACACCCTTGGTGCAAATCAAGAAGTTCCCGACCTAGCCGTCTCCACTCGAGAGGAATCACGAGGGTCCCGCCCACATCCAGAGGAGCCCCGTTTCCGCCTCGTAGCTCGAGATGAGGGATCCTTTCCCTGCTTCGTCGGGAAAGAGTTCCCGGCGTTCCCGTCGCATCTCAAGAGGAGACCCTCTCAACAGGAACGGCGAGAGGAACTCCAGGGTGGTGCCACCATTCGAACAGTCCCCAGATGTCTCAGTCCATTCCAGAGGAACATCTTTTCCCTTCACCGGCTCGTCTTTCACGCCGAGGATCGACTCACGCCAAGGTGGCACGTGGCACAGCCCTGTGGGAAAGCCTCGTGGGAAAGCCTCGAGGGACAGCCTCGAGGGAAAGCCACAGATCCCTTGATCCACGTGACAGGAAGCGTGACACTACTGCTGCAGCTCGGGAGGAAAGCGCACGTGCATGCCCCCACTCGAGACGAGGCCTGACTCCCCTGGGGAGACTCAGAAGCACCCCAAGATCCATGGCAACACTGGAGAGGAATCCTCAGGTTCCGGCCCCGACTCCACACAAGGACTGAGGCCCCGGCATGGACGGGAGAGGAATCCCGAGAGGTCCCCTAGCAACTCGCATGGGGACTGGCCTTTCCTGAGGCCACCAGAGCGGGTCCCTGAGGTCCCCGTCGTAACTCGAGAAGACCTGCCGCAACTCGAGAAAATCCAGGAGTTTCTCCCCTCCAGGCGAGATGAGGCCCATTTCCGCTGAGGCGTCTCGAGGCTGATCACACCTCACCTCTGGCACTTCGAAAGGGTCCTTCACACCCTTGGTGCAAATCAAGAAGTTCCCCGACATACCCGTCTCCACTCGAGAGGAATCACGAGGGTCCCGCCCACATCCAGAGGAGCCCCGTTTCCGCCTCGTAGCTCGAGATGAGGGATCCTTTCCCGGCTTCGTCGGGAAAGAGTTCCCGGCATTCCCGTCGCATCTCAAGAGGAGGCCCTCTCAACAGGAATGGCGAGAGGAACTCCAGGGTCGTGCCACCATTCCAAGAGTCCCCCAGATGTCTCAGTCCATTCCAGAGGAACCTCTTTTCCCTTCACCGGCTCGTCTTTCACGCCGAGGATCGACTCACACCAAGGTGGCACGTGGCACAGCCCTGTGGGAAAGCCTCGTGGGAAAGCCTCGAGGGACAGCCTCGAGGGAAAGCCACAGATCCCTTGATCCACGTGACAGGAAGCGTGACACTACTGCTGCAGCTCAGGAGGAAAGCGCACGTGCATGCCCCCACTCGAGACGAGGCCTGACTCCCCTGGGGAGACTCAGAAGCACCCCAAGATCCATGGCAACACTGGAGAGGAATCCTCAGGTTCCGGCCCCGACTCCACACAAGGACTGAGGCCCCGGCATGGACGGGAGAGGAATCCCGAGAGGTCCCCTAGCAACTCGCATGGGGACTGGCCTTTCCTGAGGCCACCAGAGCGGGTCCCTGAGGTCCCCGTCGTAACTCGAGAAGACCTGCCGCAACTGGAGAAAATCCAGGAGGTTCTCCCCTCCAGGCGAGATGAGGCCCATTTCCGCTGAGGCGTCTCGAGGCTGATCACACCTCCCCTCTGGAACTTCGAAAGGGTCCTTCACACCCTTGGTGCAAATCAAGATGTTCCCCTACATACCCCATTCCACTCGAGAGGAATCACGAGGGTCCCGCCCACATCCAGAGGAGCCCCGTTTCGGCCTCGTAGCTCGAGATGAGGGATCCTTTCCCTGCTTCGTCGGGAAAGAGTTCCCGGCGTTCCCGTCGCATCTCAAGAGGAGGCCCTCTCAACAGGAACGGCGAGAGGAACTCCAGGGTCGTGCCACCATTCCAAGAGTCCCCCAGATGTCTCAGTCCATTCCAGAGGAACCTCTTTTCCCTTCACCGGCTCGTCTTTCACGCCGAGGATCGACTCACACCAAGGTGGCACGTGGCACAGCCCTGTGGGAAAGCCTCGTGGGAAAGCCTCAAGGGACAGCCTCGAGGGAAAGCCACAGATCCCTTGATCCACGTGACAGGAAGCGTGACACTACTGCTGCAGCTCGGGAGGAAAGCGCACGTGCATGCCCCCACTCGAGACGAGGCCTGACTCCCCTGGGGAGACTCAGAAGCACCCCAAGATCCATGGCAACACTGGAGAGGAATCCTCAGGTTCCGGCCCCGACTCCACACAAGGACTGAGGCCCCGGCATGGACGGGAGAGGAATCCCGAGAGGTCCCCTAGCAACTCGCATGGGGACTGGCCTTTCCTGAGGCCACCAGAGCGGGTCCCTGAGGTCCCCGTCATAACTCGAGAAGACCTGCCGCAACTCGAGAAAATCCAGGAGGTTCTCCCCTCCAGGCGAGATGAGGCCCATTTCCGCTGAGGCGTCTCGAGGCTGATCACACCTCCCCTCTGGAACTTCGAAAGGGTCCTTCACACCCTTGGTGCAAATCAAGATGTTCCCCGACATACCCCACTCCACTCGAGAGGAATCACGAGGGTCCCGCCCACATCCAGAGGAGCCCCGTTTCGGCCTCGTAGCTCGAGATGAGGGATCCTTTCCCTGCTTCGTCGGGAAAGAGTTCCCGGCGTTCCCGTCGCATCTCAAGAGGAGGCCCTCTCAACAGGAACGGCGAGAGGAACTCCAGGGTCGTGCCACCATTCCAAGAGTCCCCCAGATGTCTCAGTCCATTCCAGAGGAACCTCTTTTCCCTTCACCGGCTCGTCTTTCACGCCGAGGATCGACTCACACCAAGGTGGCACGTGGCACAGCCCTGAGGGAAAGCCTCGTGGGAAAGCCTCGAGGGACAGCCTCGAGGGAAAGCCACAGATCCCTTGATCCACGTGACAGGAAGCGTGACACTACTGCTGCAACTCGGGAGGAAAGCGCACGTGCATGCCCCCACTCGAGACGAGGCCTGACTCCCCTGGGGAGACTCAGAAGCACCCCAAGATCCATGGCAACACTGGAGAGGAATCCTCAGGTTCCGGTCCCGACTCCACACAAGGACTGAGGCCCCGGCATGGACGGGAGAGGAATCCCGAGAGGTCCCCTAGCAACTCGCATGGGGACTGGCCTTTCCTGAGGCCACCAGAGCGGGTCCCTGAGGTCCCCGTCGTAACTCGAGAAGACCTGCCGCAACTCGAGAAAATCCAGGAGGTTCTCCCCTCCAGGCGAGATGAGGCCCATTTCCGCTGAGGCGTCTCGAGGCTGATCACACCTCCCCTCTGGAACTTCGAAAGGGTCCTTCACACCCTTGGTGCAAATCAAGATGTTCCCCGACATACCCCACTCCACTCGAGAGGAATCACGAGGGTCCCGCCCACATCCAGAGGAGCCCCGTTTCGGCCTCGTAGCTCGAGATGAGGGATCCTTTCCCTGCTTCGTCGGGAAAGAGTTCCCGGCGTTCCCGTCGCATCTCAAGAGGAGGCCCTCTCAACAGGAACGGCGAGAGGAACTCCAGGGTCGTGCCACCATTCCAAGAGTCCCCCAGATGTCTCAGTCCATTCCAGAGGAACCTCTTTTCCCTTCACCGGCTCGTCTTTCACGCCGAGGATCGACTCACACCAAGGTGGCACGTGGCACAGCCCTGAGGGAAAGCCTCGTGGGAAAGCCTCGAGGGACAGCCTCGAGGGAAAGCCACAGATCCCTTGATCCACGTGACAGGAAGCGTGACACTACTGCTGCAGCTCGGGAGGAAAGCGCACGTGCATGCCCCCACTCGAGACGAGGCCTGACTCCCCTGGGGAGACTCAGAAGCACCCCAAGATCCATGGCAACACTGGAGAGGAATCCTCAGGTTCCGGCCCCGACTCCACACAAGGACTGAGGCCCCGGCATGGACGGGAGAGGAATCCCGAGAGGTCCCCTAGCAACTCGCATGGGGACTGGCCTTTCCTGAGGCCACCAGAGCGGGTCCCTGAGGTCCCCGTCGTAACTCGAGAAGACCTGCCGCAACTCGAGAAAATCCAGGAGGTTCTCCCCTCCAGGCGAGATGAGGCCCATTTCCGCTGAGGCGTCTCGAGGCTGATCACACCTCCCCTCTGGAACTTCGAAAGGGTCCTTCACACCCTTGGTGCAAATCAAGATGTTCCCCGACATACCCCACTCCACTCGAGAGGAATCACGAGGGTCCCGCCCACATCCAGAGGAGCCCCGTTTCCGCCTCGTAGCTCGAGATGAGGGATCCTTTCCCTGCTTCGTCGGGAAAGAGTTCCCGGCGTTCCCGTCGCATCTCAAGAGGAGGCCCTCTCAACAGGAACGGCGAGAGGAACTCCAGGGTCGTGCCAGCATTCCAAGAGTCCCCCAGATGTCTCAGTCCATTCCAGAGGAACCTCTTTTCCCTTCACCGGCTCGTCTTTCACGCCGAGGATCGACTCACACCAAGGTGGCACGTGGCACAGCCCTGAGGGAAAGCCTCGTGGGAAAGCCTCGAGGGACAGCCTCGAGGGAAAGCCACAGATCCCTTGATCCACGTGACAGGAAGCGTGACACTACTGCTGCAGCTCGGGAGGAAAGCGCACGTGCATGCCCCCACTCGAGACGAGGCCTGACTCCCCTGGGGAGACTCAGAAGCACCCCAAGATCCATGGCAACACTGGAGAGGAATCCTCAGGTTCCGGCCCCGACTCCACACAAGGACTGAGGCCCCGGCATGGACGGGAGAGGAATCCCGAGAGGTCCCCTAGCAACTCGCATGGGGACTGGCCTTTCCTGAGGCCACCAGAGCGGGTCCCTGAGGTCCCCGTCGTAACTCGAGAAGACCTGCCGCAACTCGAGAAAATCCAGGAGGTTCTCCCCTCCAGGCGAGATGAGGCCCATTTCCGCTGAGGCGTCTCGAGGCTGATCACACCTCCCCTCTGGAACTTCGAAAGGGTCCTTCACACCCTTGGTGCAAATCAAGATGTTCCCCGACATACCCCACTCCACTCGAGAGGAATCACGAGGGTCCCGCCCACATCCAGAGGAGCCCCGTTTCCGCCTCGTAGCTCGAGATGAGGGATCCTTTCCCTGCTTCGTCGGGAAAGAGTTCCCGGCGTTCCCGTCGCATCTCAAGAGGAGGCCCTCTCAACAGGAACGGCGAGAGGAACTCCAGGGTCGTGCCACCATTCCAAGAGTCCCCCAGATGTCTCAGTCCATTCCAGAGGAACCTCTTTTCCCTTCACCGGCTCGTCTTTCACGCCGAGGATCGACTCACACCAAGGTGGCACGTGGCACAGCCCTGTGGGAAAGCCTCGTGGGAAAGCCTCGAGGGACAGCCTCGAGGGAAAGCCACAGATCCCTTGATCCACGTGACAGGAAGCGTGACACTACTGCTGCAGCTCGGGAGGAAAGCACACGTGCATGCCCCCACTCGAGACGAGGCCTGACTCCCCTTGGGAGACTCAGAAGCACCCCAAGATCCATGGCAACACTGGAGAGGAATCCTCAGGTTCCGGCCCCGACTCCACACAAGGACTGAGGCCCCGGCATGGACGGGAGAGGAATCCCGAGAGCTCCCCTAGCAACTCGCATGGGGACTGGCCTTTCCTGAGGCCACCAGAGCGGGTCCCTGAGGTCCCCGTCGTAACTCGAGAAGACCTGCCGGAACTCGAGAAAATCCAGGAGGTTCTCCCCTCCAGGCGAGATGAGGCCCATTTCCGCTGAGGCGTCTCGAGGCTGATCACACCTCCCCTCTGGAACTTCGAAAGGGTCCTTCACACCCTTGGTGCAAATCAAGATGTTCCCCGACATACCCCACTCCACTCGAGAGGAATCACGAGGGTCCCGCCCACATCCAGAGGAGCCCCGTTTCGGCCTCGTAGCTCGAGATGAGGGATCCTTTCCCTGCTTCGTCGGGAAAGAGTTCCCGGCGTTCCCGTCGCATCTCAAGAGGAGGCCCTCTCAACAGGAACGGCGAGAGGAACTCCAGGGTCGTGCCACCATTCCAAGAGTCCCCCAGATGTCTCAGTCCATTCCAGAGGAACCTCTTTTCCCTTCACCGGCTCGTCTTTCACGCCGAGGATCGACTCACACCAAGGTGGCACGTGGCACAGCCCTGAGGGAAAGCCTCGTGGGAAAGCCTCGAGGGACAGCCTCGAGGGAAAGCCACAGATCCCTTGATCCACGTGACAGGAAGCGTGACACTACTGCTGCAGCTCGGGAGGAAAGCGCACGTGCATGCCCCCACTCGAGACGAGGCCTGACTCCCCTGGGGAGACTCAGAAGCACCCCAAGATCCATGGCAACACTGGAGAGGAATCCTCAGGTTCCGGCCCCGACTCCACACAAGGACTGAGGCCCCGGCATGGACGGGAGAGGAATCCCGAGAGGTCCCCTAGCAACTCGCATGGGGACTGGCCTTTCCTGAGGCCACCAGAGCGGGTCCCTGAGGTCCCCGTCGTAACTCGAGAAGACCTGCCGCAACTCGAGAAAATCCAGGAGGTTCTCCCCTCCAGGCGAGATGAGGCCCATTTCCGCTGAGGCGTCTCGAGGCTGATCACACCTCCCCTCTGGAACTTCGAAAGGGTCCTTCACACCCTTGGTGCAAATCAAGATGTTCCCCGACATACCCCACTCCACTCGAGAGGAATCACGAGGGTCCCGCCCACATCCAGAGGAGCCCCGTTTCCGCCTCGTAGCTCGAGATGAGGGATCCTTTCCCTGCTTCGTCGGGAAAGAGTTCCCGGGGTTCCCGTCGCATCTCAAGAGGAGGCCCTCTCAACAGGAACGGCGAGAGGAACTCCAGGGTCGTGCCAGCATTCCAAGAGTCCCCCAGATGTCTCAGTCCATTCCAGAGGAACCTCTTTTCCCTTCACCGGCTCGTCTTTCACGCCGAGGATCGACTCACACCAAGGTGGCACGTGGCACAGCCCTGAGGGAAAGCCTCGTGGGAAAGCCTCGAGGGACAGCCTCGAGGGAAAGCCACAGATCCCTTGATCCACGTGACAGGAAGCGTGACACTACTGCTGCAGCTCGGGAGGAAAGAGCACGTGCATGCCCCCACTCGAGACGAGGCCTGACTCCCCTGGGGAGACCTGGAGCACCCCAAGATCCATGGCAACACTGGAGAGGAATCCTCAGGTTCCGGCCCCGACTCCACACAAGGACTGAGGCCCCGGCATGGACGGGAGAGGAATCCCGAGAGCTCCCCTAGCAACTCGCATGGGGACTGGCCTTTCCTGAGGCCACCAGAGCGGGTCCCTGAGGTCCCCGTCGTAACTCGAGAAGACCTGCCGCAACTCGAGAAAATCCAGGAGGTTCTCCCCTCCAGGCGAGATGAGGCCCATTTCCGCTGAGGCGTCTCGAGGCTGATCACACCTCCCCTCTGGAACTTCGAAAGGGTCCTTCACACCCTTGGTGCAAATCAAGATGTTCCCCGACATACCCCACTCCACTCGAGAGGAATCACGAGGGTCCCGCCCACATCCAGAGGAGCCCCGTTTCCGCCTCGTAGCTCGAGATGAGGGATCCTTTCCCTGCTTCGTCGGGAAAGAGTTCCCGGCGTTCCCGTCGCATCTCAAGAGGAGGCCCTCTCAACAGGAACGGCGAGAGGAACTCCAGGGTCGTGCCACCATTCCAAGAGTCCCCCAGATGTCTCAGTCCATTCCAGAGGAACCTCTTTTCCCTTCACCGGCTCGTCTTTCACGCCGAGGATCGACTCACACCAAGGTGGCACGTGGCACAGCCCTGTGGGAAAGCCTCGTGGGAAAGCCTCGAGGGACAGCCTCGAGGGAAAGCCACAGATCCCTTGATCCACGTGACAGGAAGCGTGACACTACTGCTGCAGCTCGGGAGGAAAGCACACGTGCATGCCCCCACTCGAGACGAGGCCTGACTCCCCTTGGGAGACTCAGAAGCACCCCAAGATCCATGGCAACACTGGAGAGGAATCCTCAGGTTCCGGCCCCGACTCCACACAAGGACTGAGGCCCCGGCATGGACGGGAGAGGAATCCCGAGAGCTCCCCTAGCAACTCGCATGGGGACTGGCCTTTCCTGAGGCCACCAGAGCGGGTCCCTGAGGTCCCCGTCGTAACTCGAGAAGACCTGCCGGAACTCGAGAAAATCCAGGAGGTTCTCCCCTCCAGGCGAGATGAGGCCCATTTCCGCTGAGGCGTCTCGAGGCTGATCACACCTCCCCTCTGGAACTTCGAAAGGGTCCTTCACACCCTTGGTGCAAATCAAGATGTTCCCCGACATACCCCACTCCACTCGAGAGGAATCACGAGGGTCCCGCCCACATCCAGAGGAGCCCCGTTTCGGCCTCGTAGCTCGAGATGAGGGATCCTTTCCCTGCTTCGTCGGGAAAGAGTTCCCGGCGTTCCCGTCGCATCTCAAGAGGAGGCCCTCTCAACAGGAACGGCGAGAGGAACTCCAGGGTCGTGCCACCATTCCAAGAGTCCCCCAGATGTCTCAGTCCATTCCAGAGGAACCTCTTTTCCCTTCACCGGCTCGTCTTTCACGCCGAGGATCGACTCACACCAAGGTGGCACGTGGCACAGCCCTGAGGGAAAGCCTCGTGGGAAAGCCTCGAGGGACAGCCTCGAGGGAAAGCCACAGATCCCTTGATCCACGTGACAGGAAGCGTGACACTACTGCTGCAGCTCGGGAGGAAAGCGCACGTGCATGCCCCCACTCGAGACGAGGCCTGACTCCCCTGGGGAGACTCAGAAGCACCCCAAGATCCATGGCAACACTGGAGAGGAATCCTCAGGTTCCGGCCCCGACTCCACACAAGGACTGAGGCCCCGGCATGGACGGGAGAGGAATCCCGAGAGGTCCCCTAGCAACTCGCATGGGGACTGGCCTTTCCTGAGGCCACCAGAGCGGGTCCCTGAGGTCCCCGTCGTAACTCGAGAAGACCTGCCGCAACTGGAGAAAATCCAGGAGGTTCTCCCCTCCAGGCGAGATGAGGCCCATTTCTGCTGAGGCGTCTCGAGGCTGATCACACCTCCCCTCTGGAACTTCGAAAGGGTCCTTCACACCCTTGGTGCAAATCAAGATGTTCCCTGACATACCCCACTCCACTCGAGAGGAATCACGAGGGTCCCGCCCACATCCAGAGGAGCCCCGTTTCCGCCTCGTAGCTCGAGATGAGGGATCCTTTCCCTGCTTCGTCGGGAAAGAGTTCCCGGCGTTCCCGTCGCATCTCAAGAGGAGGCCCTCTCAACAGGAACGGCGAGAGGAACTCCAGGGTCGTGCCAGCATTCCAAGAGTCCCCCAGATGTCTCAGTCCATTCCAGAGGAACCTCTTTTCCCTTCACCGGCTCGTCTTTCACGCCGAGGATCGACTCACACCAAGGTGGCACGTGGCACAGCCCTGAGGGAAAGCCTCGTGGGAAAGCCTCGAGGGACAGCCTCGAGGGAAAGCCACAGATCCCTTGATCCACGTGACAGGAAGCGTGACACTACTGCTGCAGCTCGGGAGGAAAGCGCACGTGCATGCCCCCACTCGAGACGAGGCCTGACTCCCCTGGGGAGACTCAGAAGCACCCCAAGATCCATGGCAACACTGGAGAGGAATCCTCAGGTTCCGGCCCCGACTCCACACAAGGACTGAGGCCCCGGCATGGACGGGAGAGGAATCCCGAGAGCTCCCCTAGCAACTCGCATGGGGACTGGCCTTTCCTGAGGCCACCAGAGCGGGTCCCTGAGGTCCCCGTCGTAACTCGAGAAGACCTGCCGGAACTCGAGAAAATCCAGGAGGTTCTCCCCTCCAGGCGAGATGAGGCCCATTTCCGCTGAGGCGTCTCGAGGCTGATCACACCTCCCCTCTGGAACTTCGAAAGGGTCCTTCACACCCTTGGTGCAAATCAAGATGTTCCCCGACATACCCCACTCCACTCGAGAGGAATCACGAGGGTCCCGCCCACATCCAGAGGAGCCCCGTTTCGGCCTCGTAGCTCGAGATGAGGGATCCTTTCCCTGCTTCGTCGGGAAAGAGTTCCCGGCGTTCCCGTCGCATCTCAAGAGGAGGCCCTCTCAACAGGAACGGCGAGAGGAACTCCAGGGTCGTGCCACCATTCCAAGAGTCCCCCAGATGTCTCAGTCCATTCCAGAGGAACCTCTTTTCCCTTCACCGGCTCGTCTTTCACGCCGAGGATCGACTCACACCAAGGTGGCACGTGGCACAGCCCTGTGGGAAAGCCTCGTGGGAAAGCCTCGAGGGACAGCCTCGAGGGAAAGCCACAGATCCCTAGATCCACGTGACAGGAAGCGTGACACTACTGCTGCAGCTCGGGAGGAAAGCGCACGTGCATGCCCCCACTCGAGACGAGGCCTGACTCCCCTGGGGAGACTCAGAAGCACCCCAAGATCCATGGCAACACTGGAGAGGAATCCTCAGGTTCCGGCCCCGACTCCACACAAGGACAGAGGCCCCGGCATGGACGGGAGAGGAATCCCGAGAGGTCCCCTAGCAACTCGCATGGGGACTGGCCTTTCCTGAGGCCACCAGAGCGGGTCCCTGAGGTCCCCGTCGTAACTCGAGAAGACCTGCCGCAACTCGAGAAAATCCAGGAGGTTCTCCCCTCCAGGCGAGATGAGGCCCATTTCCGCTGAGGCGTCTCGAGGCTGATCACACCTCCCCTCTGGAACTTCGAAAGGGTCCTTCACACCCTTGGTGCAAATCAATATGTTCCCCGACATACCCCACTCCACTCGAGAGGAATCACGAGGGTCCCGCCCACATCCAGAGGAGCCCCGTTTCCGCCTCGTAGCTCGAGATGAGGGATCCTTTCCCTGCTTCGTCGGGAAAGAGTTCCCGGCGTTCCCGTCGCATCTCAAGAGGAGGCCCTCTCAACAGGAACGGCGAGAGGAACTCCAGGGTCGTGCCACCATTCCAAGAGTCCCCCAGATGTCTCAGTCCATTCCAGAGGAACCTCTTTTCCCTTCACCGGCTCGTCTTTCACGCCGAGGATCGACTCCCACCAAGGTGGCACGTGGCACAGCCCTGTGGGAAAGCCTCGTGGGAAAGCCTCGAGGGACAGCCTCGAGGGAAAGCCACAGATCCCTTGATCCACGTGACAGGAAGCGTGACACTACTGCTGCAGCTCGGGAGGAAAGCACACGTGCATGCCCCCACTCGAGACGAGGCCTGACTCCCCTTGGGAGACTCAGAAGCACCCCAAGATCCATGGCAACACTGGAGAGGAATCCTCAGGTTCCGGCCCCGACTCCACACAAGGACTGAGGCCCCGGCATGGACGGGAGAGGAATCCCGAGAGGTCCCCTAGGAACTCGCATGGGGACTGGCCTTTCCTGAGGCCACCAGAGCGGGTCCCTGAGGTCCCCGTCGTAACTCGAGAAGACCTGCCGCAACTCGAGAAAATCCAGGAGGTTCTCCCCTCCAGGCGAGATGAGGCCCATTTCCGCTGAGGCGTCTCGAGGCTGATCACACCTCCCCTCTGGAACTTCGAAAGGGTCCTTCACACCCTTGGTGCAAATCAAGATGTTCCCCGACATACCCCACTCCACTGGAGAGGAATCACGAGGGTCCCGCCCACATCCAGAGGAGCCCCGTTTCGGCCTAGTAGCTCGAGATGAGGGATCCTTTCCCTGCTTCGTCGGGAAAGAGTTCCCGGCGTTCCCGTCGCATCTCAAGAGGAGGCCCTCTCAACAGG
>NW_026292576.1:0-27500 GCF_023091745.1 Budorcas taxicolor
GAGGGGCCGGCAAGCACGCACGGCGGGGGCCGCGGGACAGGGACGCGGGCGCCGTCCGGGGACCAGAGGAAAGAGACCGGGCACGCGGCCGGGCCCCCAGGAACACCAGCGCGGGATCCCACCGCCACCCGCACGCGAGGGCGGTCCCGCGACGCCCGGGGCGCCGGCCGGCCCCGGCCATCCCCGGAGCGTGGCCCACGACCCGGCCCCGCCGCCAGGGCCGGCGAGCCGTCCACCCGTCTTCCGCCATCCATCCGCGACAGGTCCGTCTTCCGTCTGAGTCTGAACCCCGAGGCGCGACACCCCGGGCACAACGCTCTCGAGCGAGGCGGCCCGGACCGTGACCGCACGCCGCCACCAGCTGCGGCTCAGGGGGCGGGGGCGGGCGCGACGGGCTCCCCCTCACCACCAGCCGCGGGGCCGGAGAAGCCGAGGCCGACCGGGCGTCGCGCCCCGACCCGGCCCCCCTTCCCCCAGGGCTCACACCACGGGGGGGCCGGCCGCACGCACACGGCCCCCCACCTGCCGGACGCCCGGCGGGGCCCAGCGGGACCCTCCCCCGACTCGGAGGGGGGAGGCGCGGGCCGCGGTAGGCAACGAGCGGCACACGGCCCCACCGCGGGGCCGGCGCACCCAACTCCCTCCCCTCCCACGGAGGGCGGGGGAGTTCTGCTCTGCCCACGTGCTCTGGCAGTCGCCACGGTGGCCACTGCGCACTCGGGAGGGGCAGCGGCTGGGGGGTCCGGTACCCCAAGGCTCCCTCTCGGATCGCTAGAGAAGGCGTTCTCACCGAGGGCGCGCCGTCCCTCACCCGGACCGTGTCGCCTTCGGGCCCACGGAGGCGCTCCCACCAGCCACCAGTCCTCAGCTGGGCGGGAGGGGTCTGCGGTACAGGGAAGCGGACCACCGCGCAGGAGCGTGTGCGCGGTCAGGGCCAGAGCAGAGCCCGCGTCCCGCCCCCTGCGAGGCCTCATCCGCCAAGGAAGGCCTCCACGACGAGGGGAACAGGCACGCCTCTCCCTACCGCCTCGACCCCCCGTCCCCCGAAGAGAGCCACTCAACGGGACACACACGCCACCGTGGCGCGGACCCGAGGGGGACACCGGGTTAAGGGAAACGACACCACCACTCGGCCTCAGGCACCTGAGGGACGACCTGGAGCGCTCCAGGGGCACCACCGAGGGTCACGCGAGGCACGCTCACACACCCGCGTGGGGTGCGCAGCGTGGCGGCGGCGGCACAGCCCTCCCCGCCACAGGGAGGGCCGCTCGCCGGGCACACGCCGAGAAGGCGAAGCGAGAGCAATCTGCGGTGTCAGAAGACCAACGGCCCCCACTGACGCCCCGAGGCAAAGGACAGGAGACCGAAGATCAGGGCCAGAGGCCACACCCAACCCCTGCCTTCCTCCTCACCCTCCCTGATGGGCAGCGGGGGGGGGGGGTGGGGGGGGAGAAGACAAGCGAGGGGCCCCGCGGACAGACCGAGAAGAGCGGACGCGCTCACTGGGAACGCCCGTCCCTCGTCTGGCACGGCTTAGGCTCGGCCCGGGAGAACACGACCACACCACATCGATCCATTGAGCCAAGGTGGAGCGGGGGGAGGCACGGTGAGGACAGTCACCAGAGGGGCCCGCTTTCAGCCTCGCCGGCAACCTCCGTCCCCCCCCCACCTCGCCTCAGGCGAGAGCAGCCGACGACCCCGAGAGGAGAACGCCTGACACGTGGCACGGAGCCCACAGGGCGGGGGTCGTCCCAGCCGCCACCAGGTGCCCACAGCGGGGGTGAGGGACGCCCAGGGTAGAAGACCCACGCGCCGCGCCACCCCGCCCCGCCACCCTCGGGTCGCCCAGAGACCGGAGGTGGCACCAAGGGTCGGGTCAGCCAGACGACACCACACAGGAGCCGGCGCACAGGCCCAGGCGGGCGGCTCCAGCGGCAAGGGCCGAACCGGGCACCAGCTGGCGGCCCAGAAACCCAGAGCCCCGCGTGCGTCCAGAGACCCACAGTCCTCGGTGGCAGACACCAAAGGAGACCGTGTCAGCACTTACCTGGTGGCAAAAAAGGCCTATTAAGGGCGACGAAATGACACCAGCCGACAGCGGAGCCCATCTACGACTCGCAGAGAGGGCCCCCGGAACCTTGTCCCGGCCACCTGTCCCCAACGCTGCCCCATAAACACCAGGCCCCGAGCTCTCTTGGGGGCGGGGGGGGTCATCTGGTCGACCGGGAGGGGGGAGGGGGCGCGTGGTGGCCAAAGCGGGGCCGCGGACACCAAGGTGGGGGGGGGGGGGAGGGGAGCTGGCCGAGGACGCCCTCCCCGCTCCGTCCACCCGGGTAGGGGTACCGGTCCGTCCGAGTCTCCGAACGGGGATTTGGCTTCGATGTGCCAAAGGAAAACAGAAGACAGAACCGTCAGCGAGGCGCTTCCCACGAGACGAGCGGGCCCCGACCAGGGACCGCGCCCGGGGCCCAGACCGTCCCAGACGGGGCATCCAGGACGGCCCGAGCCGGTCCCCACCTCCCGACTGGGATTCAGAGAGTCGGAGAGGGGTGAGCCAAAGTCGCGTCCGACGACCGAGACCCACGAGGGCACGCTGAAGGGTCGAGCGCGCCCTCCCCGGCCACCCGCGGAAGCAGGGTCCGGTCCATCCACGTCTCCGGACCCGTCAGGACTTTGACAGAGAAAAAGCACGTGTGCCGGGAGACGCCTCGGGCGACCGGACCCCACGGGGGGGACCGCACACGCGCCTCCCCCGGTCAACCCTCGGGTCCCCGCCTCCGGAGTGCGACGCGGAAAACACCCCGGGCAGAAGGGACCCGAGGGCCCGGACCCAGGCGCGCCCTCCGGCGACCTCCAAGCCACCGTCTGGGCCGGTCCCCACCTCCGGAGCGGGGCCGAGGGCGAAGCACACGCTCCTGAGGGCGGCCCAGGAGGAGTCCGGACCGCCGAGCCCGAGTCCAGGCGCTCCGGGCAGGGAAGACCCTCTCCCCGCCCACCGCGGCGGCCCGGCCCAGGCAGGGTCCGGGCGGTCCGTCTCCGCGGCCGCAGGGGCACGGGGGCACGGGGAGATGCTGGTCGACCCGGTCAGGCCGCCCCGCAAGCCGGCTCCGGTGCGCCGCGACGGTCACCCTCCTCGGAAACCTAGAGAACCAATCTCCGGCGACAGCGGGACTGTCCCCAGGCCTCGGCGCCACCGGGACTGTCGCCGCCAGCGTCGCCGGTGTCTGAGAGCTCTGCCTCGGGCCCAGAGGCTGAGTCACAATCCTCCTGAAAGGCCTCGCCGAAGCTCCAGAGGGGAGGGACAATATCCAAGCGGCCGCCAGGTGGCTCCCGACAAGCGACTCGAACGTCCCGAGGACGTGTCGCTGTCGCCGGCCGCCGGGGACGCCACCGCGCCGGCCGCCCAGACGCCCGAGCTCGGCCCGGAGCCTCCGCCGCCGAGCGACGCGACGCGACGCGACCCCGGCCGCAGAGGAAGGGAGAGACGCTGGGAAGGGTCTCCTCAGGAGGCTGCCACGGAGGAGACTCACTCCCCCACGCGATTCCGGGGTGCTGGGGGGGACATTCCACGGAGACGCCGGCGGGCGGTGGGGGCTCGGCGGAGAGAGGGGCACCAGCGGCATCGCAGACTCCCCCGGCCCCCCTCCCCCGCAAGAGAGAGAGAGGGAGGGAGGGAGGGAGGGAGGGAGGGAGGGGCCGGCAAAGCGAAACCAGGCGAGCGCTGCTCGGAGAACAAAGCAGGACTTTGGAAAGCAGACACAGACACGCAAGCCCAGGAGCAACAAAGAAAAAGGAGGAGACACACTCGGAACCCCCAACAAGAGAAGACACAACTCAACCTGGGTAGAGACCGCGACAGAGTCCGAAGACCACACACCCGAGCACGCGCCGGTGGGTGGGGAAAGTGCCCTTGAGGTCAGGAGAACATGGATTTCCAAAGAACTGAACTGGCCACAAACACCAGAATGGCAGGCGGGCGGGAGGGCGGGCGGGAGGTCTGGGGTGGCAGGGCTGCAGGAGTGGGGGTTGGGAGGGGCGGGGGTGGGGGGTGGGGGGTGGGGCTGGGGGGCGTGGAGCTGAGGAGGACCGGACCGAGTCAATAGGGATCCACTAAATAAACCCCGTGTTCCAGGACAACAGCCAGTTACATGAATCAATAACTTTTTGAAGTAGATCAGAAAGGAAATGAAACAAAACCACCAGGCAGCAAAGTCAAGTCATAGAACTGCTCCGGCTGCTGAAAAGTCAGAGAGAGGGGGAGGGGGAGGGGGAGGGGGAGGGTGAGGGGAGGGGGAGGGGGAGGGGGAGGGGAGGGGAGGGGAGGGGAGGGGAGGGGAGGGGAGGGGGAGGGGGGCGAGAGAGCGAGAACGCATGCACATGTGCCTAGACGCGTGTCCATATGTATACGCACGCGTATTCGCGTCTATATATACGCGCACACATGGGTATCAACAAACACGTTCGAAGGGCATGCTCACATACACGCATGTGTCTGTGTGCGCACGTGGATGCCTAGGCGTCTCTACTGTGCGTGTATGCTTGCGTGTCTACACGTAGACACAGGCATATATACACAGACGTACACGGATACACACAGGCACGAATACACACGCTCACATGTGCAGAGACGTCGGTATCCATAGACACATACATACAAAGAAAGGCGGACGTGTCAACACATACAGATGCACACGTGTGTGTACGTGTGATGTAGACACACAGGTGTGGGTGCACGTATATGCGTACACGTCCGTGCATGCTTCCCTAGACGCATCTCTCCGCGTGTGTGTATGCACACATGCATACGCACATACGGACACATCCATAGACGTCTACGTCTCGCGTACAGAGGTCCGCACAGACGTGCGAGTGTCTATGTGTCGATATACACACAGGTCTGTAGAAGTAGACATGCGTGCACGTACGCACGTACAGGTGCACGGGTGCGTCTAGAGTGCCTATACGCAGATGCATGGGCATAGATGCGCACACACGTCAACGCATATGCGAACGTGCGTGTGTATACACACACGTCCCTAGAAGTCCGTGTCCATGTGCCTCTGTGCACAGATACCCACGTGTCTGTGTAGATGTGTACGTGCGCGCGTGTGAGTATCTATAGGTGTATCTATGTACATATGGATACTCACAGACACACACGGACGGAAACACACATCCGTGTGTGTGTGTGTGTGTGTGTGTGTGTGTGTGTGTGTGTGTGTGGTATATACGGGGAAAGCGCAAGCATATTGCAAAAGGGGCTTTTCTGTCCACAACGGATCAAGGCGTCAGACAACTCAGCCTCCCAAAGGGAAACGACCCCCGATGAGCGAAGTGGGCAGGCAGGCAGGGGGCCCGAGCAGACACCTTCCTTCCAAAGAAAGGGAGAACAGACAGACACCCAGAAGCACAAGGTAGAAAACACATCAGCGGCAGGGCTGGGCTGGGCCGGGCTGGGCTGGGCTGGGGCTGCCGGGGGTGGGGGCGGGCTCACGGAAGCATCCCGGGGCGTCTGTCTGGACAATGATCCTTCTCATTCGGAGGGGAAAGGCCCAGGAGCTGGAATCGCAATCGCGACAGCAAGTTCGACACATCAGAAGACAGTGGCTCCTGATCGATCGAACGCGTCTTTGCTGCCGCTGAGGAACATGTGGGCGGACTCGGAGAGATCACATCTCATCCCCTGGGGCCTCCCAGAGAGAGAAACCACATCCCTAGGGAAAAGAGTCCTGCGATTCCCTCGGAACACTCCACCAAAGAGTCCCCCTTCGACCCAACCCAGCCACTCCACGGAGTGCCCACGGAGGGGACAAAGAAGATACGGACGTGTGTATGTGTGGGATCGACCCCCATACCTAGGTAGACATCCGTACACACAGAAGGAGAGAGCTCTCTGTCTGTGTGCCTACGCCTGTGTCTATTCACTCACACACACACACACACACACACACACACACACACACACACACACACACACACACACAGAGGAATGGGACTCAACCACCAGAAGGGAATGAAATCTCACAGTCTGCAGGAACTTGGAGAGACCTTTAGAGGGGATTATGCTCCACGAAATACCTCAGAGCCGTCGTTTCCACGCAGCACCTACCAAACGATGCACCGTGAACACAACAGAACCAAAGAGAAACAGGCTCCTAAGATACCACCACGGAACACGTGAGGGGTGGCCGGAGGAAGGAGCGGGGGACACGGTGGCGGGGGGTGGGGTGGGGGAGAGAATGAGGGAGACGGATGACGCGGCGCCACCTTCCCCTCAGGAAAGCCGTGAGTCGCGGGCACGCCATGACCCCGGATGTCATCTGCCGTGACGCCCAGTGGTGACGGACGGTCCCTCACTAGATGTATCCTGGTGATCGCTGTGTCACGCGCTACACTCGAAACCGTCGTCGGTACAGCTGAAAAGGAACGGGGGAACAAAACACGAAGGGGGAAGAAAAAAAAAAAAAAGGAAAGGAAGCAGGACGGGAGGAAGGAAAGAAGGCGAAAGAAAACGTTGGCAGTCAGTCAGAGGTCCATTTGAGAAGAGTGGGACTCGCGTGTGTGTGTGTGGAGGGGCGGGGAGTGGGGAGGCGGGGAGAGAAACTAGGGTGAGTAGGAGGACGGGGAGCAGGAGGAGGAGAAAGAAAAGGCCTCGAGGGGGAGGGGGAGATCAAGGATCCAAAGAGTGGACAGGACGGTCAGGTGAGCGCCATCGGGAAAGGAAATGAAGCCAACCCACGAACACCCTCCCCACGGTGCTCGCGTTCAGTCCGAGATCAAGCTGTGGGTAGGTAGCACGGTGTCCTCCGGCACACAGGGACACACGGGCCTGCCTGCCTCGGCGTGGGAGTTCAGGATCACCCCGAAAGCTGAAGCCGTTCTGTTCATCCACGGCTGACAAGGACCACGGTCCCACGACATTCCCACATCCTAGCAAACCATCGAAAGACTCTCTCACTCACTCGCCATGAAACACGTAGAGAACAGAAAAGGAGCGACACGATGGTGGCTGGCTGGCTGGCTGGCTGGATTCCCCGTGAGAGTCTGAGGGTGGAACCCATGGACAGAAAAGCATCCGATTCCCTTTGGCCAAGAGTCGGCCTCGCCTTCTGCGCCCGGTGTCTTGCCTGCGTCCGGATGACTCCCTCCCCCACCCCACCCCGCTCCCAGCTTGAAGGTGCTCTCGAGGTCCGGCCGGAACGCTCTCTTCGGAGCGCCCTTCTGAAGGGGAACGTTGTCTTCCGCGTCCTCGCCCTGAGACAGCTTCAGCCCGGCCCTCCCCTCCACCCCCGCCTCCCTCTCTCCCCCCTGCTCCTCTTCCTCCTCCTCGGAACCCGTGAGCTCTCCTCGCACCGGCCTCTCGCCCCACACGGTGGCGGTGTCGGCCCAGGTACGCTCAGGCGTCTCCTCCCCGCATCCCAGGGGACCGCCGCTGTCTCTCGACTGCGTCGTCCTGGGACCATGTGTTTCCTGGCCTTTTCTGCGGGTGGGGGAGACCCGGACGGGCCGGGGCCAGGCGGGGGTGTGGGGGAGCCTGCGTGCGGGGGGAAGGGTGGGGGCAGGGAGGGGGAGGAGGAGGAGGAGGAGGAGGAACAACGACACAACTCCCCAGTGCCAGTGTGTGCCTGTGGCCCGGGAAACAGAGGACGCACCGGGCTGGCTCCGAAAAGGGGATCGGTCATGAGATGGGGCACGTTTGTTCTCTGCAGAGGCCCTGCAGATCGAACAGGCAGGGGCAAGAATTGGGCTTCCCGCACTGAGAACCGTTCACCCATCGTGGAAACAGGCGTCTGTCACACCGGGGCTTCGGCTCTCGGTGCGATGTCCACAAGCCGTAGCCACCGAAACGTGCGCACGCTGGAGCCGCCGCCGTGCAGAGGGAGATCTCATCCGGCTCCTCGTGTCCTTCCAGCGAGTAGGCCGGGATCTCGGGAAGAACAGACATCCAGAGAGTTGCATGAACCTGACCGTCACGCTTTCGGAAGCCAAGGGAAGCAGAAATGAGGTTCACTCGCGTGCGGGTCTGTCTTTCCACGGGGACGAATCCTCTCTTTGAGCCGATGAGGGTTCCGGGGGCCCCGTGGAGCAGAGAGGATAGAGAGTTCCCTCAGCTCCCCTGCTCCTCATGCACGCGCACGCTCCCCAACGGTCCTAGGAACAGCCTGCCCCAGAGGAGCGTGCTGGCTGGCCACAACCCACCTCCACGGAGACGGAGACGGCAGTGTCCGTCCGCGTCAGTCATCCTCGTCCAGAGTCCCCGGGCCGTGTGCCCTCGCCTTCACGCCTGGCACCGTCCGTTCTGTAGGTTTGTGTCGAACCTGCCCGGAGCCCTGTGGCATCGTCCCGGATCAGGGGTTCGGTGGAAAACACCCCGTCCCCCCGCCTCATCGGCAGGTGGATCCTTCACCACTGGACCACCAGCCAGGGAGGTCCCCTCACAGCCTTCGAAAAGCATCTACCCTGAAACATTCCATGTCGTCCTCCAAAATCACTGGACCATCACGACTGAAATGAAGGAAACTATGTGAGTTCAAGAATGTCTTCACTCCTCAGTGCTTCTTGCTTTAGAACCACGAAGGCATCTCTCTCTCTCTCTCTCTCTCTCTCTCTCTCTCTCACACACACACACACACACACACACACACACACACAGAGGGGGGCTCATCGTCCAAAAGAAACCAACTGTTGTGTGTATCCATCCCCCTTGTCGTGGCCGTTGTGCCATCGCTAGTCAAAGAAGCTGATCTCATGTGGAATCCGATGTCTTCTTCTCTAGGACACTTCAAGAAGCAGCAAGGGTGCCTGCCGGTTTGTGAGAAACGAAGGTCAACCCGTCACGATGCGATCCCTTTTCCGGGCCTGATCGTTCAGAAACTCTCCCATCCCAAGCGGGGGACGTCAGGATATCCATCTCGAGTTTGGGACTGGGGCTTCCCCGGCGGCTCCGTAGGAAACCGTCCCGTGCCCACGCAGGAAACACGGGTTTCATCCCCGGCCCGGGAAGATCCCACGTGCTACAGAGCCACGAAGCCCATAGGCCTCGCCGATGGAATCTGTGCTCTCGATCCTGGCCACTGCGAGCGCTGAGCCCACACCCAGCAGCCACCGAAGCCCACGTGCCCCAGTGCCCACGCTCCCCAAGAGGAACCACAGCCACGAGAAGCCCAGACACACAGGCGCAGAGCGGCCCCCTCCTCCACGGAGAGAGAACGGCTCGCACAGCAGTGAAGACACAGCACACCCCCACAGAAGTCAAAGACATCCCGTGATTGGAAAGCAATACGGGGTCTAGGGTGGGATGCCGTCGGCCAATACCTCGTCCTATCCCTCGGGAAGCTCGCTGACTCTGCGGTCGATGAGATCGAGAAACCGCAGCTCACCGTGCCATCGGAAGGGTGGGAAGCTCTCCCTACAGTGCGGAGAGCCCAGTGGAGACGTGACCCGTGGGGACCGTGAGCATGCCCGTTCTCGTGAAGAAGTCCTTCCCAGTCCGGGCTCTGGAGATCGGCCCACGCGGACCTGCAGACAGTGGACCGCCATCCCTCTCGGGGCTCCCTGCAGGCTCGCGGGTCCGGGCGTGCTGTGCCCCCAGCATCTGCTCGCCTCTTCTGGGCCCGTCTCCCCCATTGTGCTCCACTCGCTTTGAATCCTTCTCCCCTCTCGTCTGACGTGTTTTCTTTCCTGTTCGACTCTTTCTGGCTCCCCAGGCACCACTTCGCATCGTTCTTCTCTTCTCATCGCACTCGTCTCGTGGAAAGAATTCCACGTATCTCTGCTCTGTGCCCCAAGGAGTCTGGCATCGCTCCATTCATCTGGGGATCGACTGGCACCCGGGCAACCCCGGCCCACGAAAACCCTGGTTCTGTGTGGAGGGAACGACTTGCCGACGACCGCAGGGGGCTTGTGGACGACGTGGAAAGCTGGCACCGGGGAGTCGTCCTGCGGACACACTCTCGGGCACCATCGCGTCCGCGGGAGCGTTTGGGTTGTCGTCGCGGTCGCCGCCGTATTCCCTAAGACGTGTGCGGTCGCACTGGATGCCAACGGCGTCTATCGGAAGAGAAAGGCTCATTCCCCGGATCCCCTCAGAAGGACTTCGAAAAAGAGTCGTGGGCGAGACGTGATCGATCTTTCCTACACTCTCACTTCTGGGGAGACATCTAAAGAAAAGAGACACCGGATCTAACCCTCAGAGAGAGATCTGCGCTCCCACGTCCACGGCAGCATCCGTCACACGGGTCAAGAGAGGGAAACAGCCCGAGTGTCCATCAAGGGAAGAAGAGGGAAAGAAGACACACGATCCAGAGAGAGATCGATCGATAGGTAGACATAGATGTCCCACGGAGCCACAGGAACGAACACATTCTTCTCTGGTGAGAGCATGGATGTGACTTAGGGCGTGATGCCCAATGAATAAGTCAGGTAGAGAAAGAAAAAGACTTTCTCATGCCACTTACATGCCATGATGGCCATCAAAAAAAAAAAGAAAGAAAGAAAGAAAGAAAACAATCATCACAGAGCGGCTGGGGGAGGGAGGCATGGGAAGATATTGCATTGATGGAAGGGGGAGAGAAAAAAAAAAAAAACGACTTCACGGATAAGGTACATCTATACTGCACACGTCACAACGAGCACGGTGATTCTAATGAACAGCATTATTCTTATCGTATGATACTATTCGGAGAAGGCCATGGCGCCCCACTGCAGTCCTCTTGCCCGGAAAATCCCATGGACGGGAGGAGCCTGGTGGGCCGCAGTCCACGGGGGTCGCTCACAGTTGGACGCGACTGAGCGAACTGAGCGACTTCCCTTCCACTTTTCACTTTCACGCCTTGGAGAAGGGACATGGCAACCCGCTGCAGTGTTCTTGCCTGGAGAATCCCAGGGACGGGGGTGCCCGGTGGGCTACCGTCTGTGGGGTCGCACAGATTCGGACACGACTGAAGCGCAGCAGCAGCAGCAGCAGCAGCAGCAGCAGCAGCAGCATGATCATCTGAGAAAGTTGCCATGACAGTGGACATGAATCATTCTCCTCCCGTCCAATGGCAGAAGGAAATGGCAACCCACTCTAGGATTCTTGCCTGGAACTGTCCACGGATGGAGGAGCCTGGTAGGCGACAGTCCGTGGGGTCGCAAAGAGTCGAACACGACCGAGTGACTCCGCTCTCTTTCACGTCCAGTCGTGATCTGCGTGGGCTGTGAGAAAGCTATGAGCTACCGCCTGGGCGGTCATTATTCTTTCGCAACGTACAGGTGCCTCTTGTCCCCATTCTGTACACATGAGAACGAAGGATGTCATATGTCCTTCACGAAGGAAATGATATTTCAATACGCCTGGAAATTAAACACATAAAATCCCCTAGTTTTCTTGTCTTTCCGTGAAGAGTCGGTATCGGCTGCGCCAAAAAAAAAAAAAAAAAAGGAAAAAGAAAGAAAGAAAGAAAAAGAAAGCTTTATTTGGGGGTCTTCGATATGGCCATGCAGGGACACAGGGTTTGAATAAAAACCGGGGGAACGTTCCCCAGGAAAGAGTCGGGGGCTTAGAAAGCTGAAACTCCGTGAGGTTGTAAAGCGACCCGAGAGCAATGATGATGGACTGTCATGCAAACAAGGAACTGTCTCTTCTTCCAGGGTCGATAGGCTGTCACAAGTGAGGTAGGGAAAGGGGAGGGTGTGTGTGATAGGGGTCTCGAATGTCGGGAACACTGTCTCGAGGATCCGGAGGACTCTGTTCCCCAGGAGGTGCTCCGAGTTTCCAGACTGAGACACAGACCTCTTCCTCCATGGCCTTCCCCTTCTCTATTTTGGGGCGCTCTCTTGGCGATGCCGATTCCACTTTGATTTTCCTGTCACATGTCATCCCCTTTTGCATTCAAAGATACCATTCCATCATGGGAACAAGAGACCTGGTTTATCTTTTGAGAGAGGATTCGAATGAGACATGATCACTATCCGTTGCGTGGTTCCGGGCACGAACGACCCACACGGGGATCCACGCCACATCTCTCTCTGCCATCGAGAAAGGCTGGGTACGGCAAATGACGCCACGGGATCGGCGAGTTCCTCGGGCTCAGCACTCCCTCGACTTGGCTGCGGTTTTTGGTTTTGTTCCCTTCCGTGTTTGCTCGCTCGCTGACCCACACGATCTCTCCGGATAGGGCAGCCCATCGAAGCGGAGGCACGATCGAGTCTGTGTGGATCCTATTCACGCATCCCATGGGGAGATCGACGACCTCTACGTGGATCCATACCCATGGCCGTGTTGGGTTCAGGAGGACCCTTTGGTGTTTTCTGGGTGCGCTCTCTGTTGTCCATGAGCTCACGTGCCTTTCGGGGACATGGCTGATGGAGACGGACACCAAGCAGCAGGGCAGCAAGCTGGCATCTCGGCCTAGAGCGGTTCCCCAAATGACATCCCAGCACCAGGGCTGAGACAGCCATCCCTCCCCGGGCCCCCCTCGTCGCCGGGGAGGGGTGGGGTGGGGTGGGGGGTGGGGGGTGTGAGGTGGGGGAGATGGGGGTGGGAGCCGGTTCCGGGGTGCGCGCGCGCAGCGCGCGTGTGTGTGTGTGTGTGTGTGTGTGTGGGCGGGGTGGGTGGGTGGGGTGGGGACGGGGGGGACTGGGCTCGGGGTTGGGGGTGCACGCACGAGGTGAGGGGACCGTCCCGGTCCCCCTGAGACGTGAAGGCAGGTTCTGTCCCGCTGAGAACTCCCTGCCTTCAGGCGCGCGAGGGGAGCAGGTTTCTCTCCAATCCATTTAGGAAACGGTTTTGAAAAAGTTTCCAGACAAAAAGTATCACACAGTTAGACACAACATGTCTGCTTGTGATTGCCGGGGCCAGCGTGAGGAACTCCGCCCATGGCAAAGGTCATGAGGAAGGAGGCTTGGCGTACGCCAAGGCGTGATCAAGCCTCAGGAAACCCCCTGTTCCCGAGCATCTACCCCCAAAGCCAGAGTCTACCTAGAAATGACGAGTCTAGTGGGTTGGTTAGGAATGCCGTGGGTGAAGGGCTTTTCACGTGTCGGGCCGATCGTGACGGCTCCTTCCCGGCCCCGGGTGTGACAAGGGCGTCTCAGGTCAAACCTCTCTGGGAGTCTTTGGAGAGTCTTCACGAGCACAGGGCTTTTCTCACGGTCGAGTCCACGATTGCCGCCAGGCCTCCATATCCTTAGGCGCCTGGGAATCTATGGGTCCACGTCGTCGGAATATAGAAAAGGAAGTCGAGTCGTTTTTCAGGGGTACTAGACTTTTCGAGTGAACGCAGGTTCTCTTTTGGAATAGATCCCTGTCCTCTGTGATCAATCCCTGCGTCCTTGCTAGGCACACATGTCCCTCGATCACTCTCTTCAGACTCAAGAGACCTTCAGGGCAACATTGGGGAAAGGATTTTCCTGTGTTGGGCTGAGGGTTGCTGCTGCATCTCCATATTCCCTGCCCTTCGAGTGAATATAACTAGCATAGGGGAGACATAAGGATTCACCTTTCAGACGAATCACGTGAACTTTGGGTTCGATCCATTCCTTTCTCGATTGGAACTCACGACACCCTCAGCCTACAGGAATGTCACTTTATCTGGAGGGTGGTGCCTGGTTTAAGGAAAAACACCCTTGGAACACAGAAGTGTTTTGGGGATCAGAAAGAAAGGATCGTCACGTGTCAGCAGGCCTCACGGCCAGAAGATGATGTCATATCCCTAAGACCTTCTTCTTTTCCGTACATTTATGTGAAGCACCTGATTTTGAGAAAGGTCGGGACTCCTGACCCCCACGTGACTCTGTAGTCATCCCTGTATGTCACAAAAGGGATAGAAGCAAACCCAACACGAAAGACATCGGATCCGTCTCCGGAAAGACCGATACCCCCGTGTCGCTTCTTTCTTGCTCCCCGTTTCTCTGGCTGAATTCCAAGTTCTTCAGCCTCTTTTCCTCCACTCATTTTCCTACGACACGATCCGTTTCTAATCTCTCTGTATCTCTGTCGTTAAATATGTATTTATCCAAGGACGCCAACGCCGTCCCCGCCTTCGAATTCCCTGGATCCAACGGGGCTGGACCCCGGCAGGAGGCGGTGTGTGGTGGTGTGTCTGGGGCATGCCCAGGTGGTGCTGCGTGGGTGTGGGTGTGTGTGTGTGGGGGGGGGGGGGGGTGGGGGGTGGGGTGGGGTGGGTCATGAGTGTGGTGTGTGTATAGGTTCCACGTGAGGCCGAGTGTGTGTCGGGTGGGCACCATGGGTGTGTGCGTGTGGGATGCGCCAGTGGGTGTGGGCGTGGCCGGAAGGGGGTGGGGCGTGCAGAGACAGTGGCCCAGAGACACAGCCAGGCAAAGGACAGCGCAGTGTGTGTGTGTGCAGGGGGTAGGGGGGAGTGTGTGGTGTGTGGCCTGTGCGAGCGGGGTGTGAACGGGCTGCGTGTGTGTGTGTGTGTGTGTCTGGGGTCGGGATGTGTGTGTGCGCGGTGTGCAGGCGGGGTGTGTGTGCGGGTATGCGTGTGGTGTGTAGGGTGCCGCTGTGGGTGTGGGTGTGGGTGTGGCCTGTGGGTGCGAGGGGTGGTGGCGCAGAGACAGAGGCCCAGAGACACAGCTAGGCAAAGGACAGTGCAGCGTGTGTGTGTGTGTGTGTGGGGGGGGGGGGGGTGTGCGGGAGAGGTGGGGGGGCGGGGTATGTGTGGGGGCGTGGTGTGTGCGGGGGTGGGGGGTTTTATGGGCGGGCGGGCAGGTGTGTGTGGCGCTGGGGGCGGGGCGGGGTGTGTGTGTCTACGCATGTGGTGTGTGGGCAGAGACAGAGGAGAGGGGGAGAGTCACAGCCAGGCCAAGGAGAACGCAGTGGGGGGGGAGGGGGGTGGCTGGGGCGGGAAGGGAGGAGTGTGCGGTGTGTGGCAAGCGTGGGCGGGGTGCAAACGGGCTGGGTGTGCGTGTGTCTGGGGTCGGGACGTGTGTGTGCACTGTGTGCAGGCGGGGTGTGTGTGCGGGTATGCGTGTGGTGTGCGGTGCGCCTGTGGGTGTGGGTGTGGTGGAGGGTGGGTGGCGCAGAGACACAGCTAGGCAAAGGACAAGGCAGTGTGTGGGGGGGGGGGCGGGGGGGGCGGGAGAGGTGAGGGGGCGGGGTTCATCATCTGAAAGGTGAAAGGCACAGGGACGCACGCACGCACGCACGGACGCACCCACCCACGCATGCACGCACGTACGCACGCACGCACGCAGGCACCCAGCCACGCACCCACCCACCCACCTGCCCACGCGCCCACGCACGCACGCGTCCACGCACCCACCCACGCACGTGCCCGTCCACGCTGTTGTGTGACGAGCTGGGTGGAGCTAAGCGTGTGATGACTCTGTCCACTGGGTGGAAATCGCAGATCTCAGTGAGGTTCTGATGGGAGCAGGGGCTTTGACGCAGTGAGAAGGAGAACACACTGATGGTCGACTTAAAGGTCAATAGAGAGGGGTCTGAAAGCTCCCAGAAGGAAATCACAGCACTTTGTAAAAGTTTGGTGTAACTATTTGTTCTGGCACAGTCGCCAAGTGTAAATGGTTCATTTCTGAATGTCATTTCTGTCCCGCTGAGTACTCCCTGCCTTCAGGCGCGCGCGAGCAAGGGGTGCAGGTTTCTCTCCAATCCACGGCCATGCATCGTGTTCGCCCTGTTCAAAAAAAAAAAAAAAAAAAACCCACAAAGACCAAAACGTTTTTGTTTATCTTGGCCTGTTTTCTGGGCCGAGGCCAAAGACCTCTTCAAGCGTGTCCAAAGGATCTGACAGGATGGGAGGGAGGGTGCAGGTCAATCCATGGGTCAAGAGATCCACAGAATCGGTCACAGCTGTGACTCGGGCCTTTTTCAGAAACAGGCCCATTTGGATGAGTCCCTGGACAGGAGTCACCCCAGGAGTTTCCTTGAAGGGATCGAGTTGAGCTGCAGGAGTCGGGAGCGTGACCCCGCCGCCGCCAGACGGCCTCCTCAGCCCCGCAGGCCGGCCTGCAGGCAAGGCAGGCAGGCAGGCAGGCAGGCAGGCAGGCAGGCAGGCAGGGGCTATTGTCTGTGGGCCCCACCGCCACCCTCCCCCACCCTCCCCCTGCAGGGCCTCGTCCGATAGCTTCATTCAAATGCAGAAAGCGTTCCAGTCAAGTCAGAGCCTTTGACTTCGCCTCGAGCTTCTCGCCATTGAATGGTGATCCGCCCCACCCACCCCTCCTCCCGTCCCCATCCCCATCCCCATCCCCATCCCCCCATTCCATTTCTCCACCTTGAGACTGCCCCTTTGGGCACCGTGCGGAGGAAGGGGGCTGGGGGGTGGGGAGGGAGGCCGAGGGACAAACTCGCCTCGCGTCAGGCCAAAGGAGTCTCCTCCTTTTTTGTCACCCAGGAAACCCCGCTCACGCGTGCGAGGATCACGGACGCGCGTCGAAGCAGCCATCGTCCCTTGACAGCTTCCCCTCCGTGGGAGGAGGTTTTCATTCCTGCCTGCCTCCAGTTCCGTTCCGTTCAGTCGCTCAGTCGTGTCCGACTCTTTGCGACCCCACGAATCGCAGCACGCCAGGCCTCCCTGTTCATCACCATCTCCCGGAGTTCACTCAGACTCACGGCCATCGAGTCCGTGATGCCATCCAGCCATCTCATCCTCTGTCGTTCCCCTTCTCCTCCTGCGCCCGATCCCTCCCAGCATCAGAGTTTTTTTTTCCAACGAGTCCACTCTTCTCAGGAGGTGGCCGAAGTCCTGGAGTGTCAGCGTTCGCGTCATTCCTTCCAAAGAAATCCCAGGGCTGATCTCCTTCAGAATGGACCGGTTGGGTCTCCTTGCAGTCCACCGGACTCTCAAGAGTCTTCTCCAACACCACAGTTCAAAAGCCTCCATTCTTCGGCGCTCAGCCTCCTTCACAGTCCAGCTCTCACATCCATACACGAGCAAGGGAAAACCATCGCCTCGACTAAACGGACCTTAGTCGGCAAAGTCTCGTCACTGCTTTTGAAGATGCTATCTAGGTCGGTCATCACTTTTCTTCCAAGGAGTCAGCGTCTTTTAATGTCATGGCTACAGTCACCATCTGCAGTGATTCTGGAGCCCCCCCCTCCCCCCCCAAAATAAAGTCTGACCCTGTTTCCACTGGTTCCCCATCTATTTCCCACGAAATGATGGGACCGGATGCCATGATCTTCGTTTTCTGAATGTTGAGCTTGAGGCCAACGTTTGCACTCTCCTCTTTCACTTTCCTCAAGAGGCTTTTGAGCTCCTCTTCCCTCTCTGCCATAAGGGTGGTGTCATCTGCATATCTGAGGTGATCGATATTTCTCCCGGCCATCTTGAGTCCAGCTTGTGTTTCTTCCAGCCCAGCGTTTCTCATGATGTCCTCTGCATAGAAGTGAAATAAGCAGGGTGACAATATACAGCCTCGACGTCCTCCTTTCCCAATCTGGAACCCAGTCTGTCGCTCCATGTCCAGTTCTAACTGTTGCTTCCTGACCTGCATACGGATTTCTCAAGAGGCAGGGCAGGCGGTCTGGGATTCCCATCTCTTTCAGCCTTCAGAGAGACAGAAAAGGAGGGAGGGGCAGAGCGTTCCTCTGGCGCCGGCCGGCTCTGTAGTCACTTGAATCCAAAACACTCCATCGGGCACGGAGGTTCACGTGCGGTGGGCTGGAGCGGGGTGGGGACGGCGGCCTACTCCGAACCCTAGCAGTGTTCCCTCCTCTGTCACTTGCCTGGAACCTAGGAAAAGCTGAGCTGGTGTCTGTGTGCGTGAGTGCGTGCACGTACGTACACGTGTACGTGAGAGACGGCACGTTGTGCATGTGCGTGTGCCTGTGCATGGACGTGAGAGGAAAAGGGGAAAAAAAGGAAAGAAAGGAGGGGAAAAAAAAAAAAAAAAACCCAGAAGGAGGGAAGGACGAAATAGGTTAGTTAGTAGGGCCTCCATGTCGTGGAAAGAGTTTCTGAGCACAGATCCTCCGTTCATTGACTCAGCGATCGTATCTCCTCTACAGGAGGCCGTGATGTCGATGGACGGGTCCGGGAAAGCAGGCCTGGGGTGCACGCAATCGGGTATTTTCTTTCCCCTCAGAGGCACTTGTAGGGAAACCAAGGAAACACACAGGTTCATCCCTGGAGCGGATTCGAGACACCAGTCGGCGGAGGGAGAGGCAGTCCAGGAGACTGATTTCTAGACGTCAGGGTCGGGTCCTGGAGCGGGTTGCCATGTCCTACTCCAGGAGGCCTTCCCGGCCCAGGGATGGAAGCCGGGTCTCCAGGAGTGTGTACCCGCGTTTCTCAGAAACACCCTCTGGGCCCCTAAGGAACCTGTGGCAATCACGATCGCCAAGGAGATAAGAATCCTGCACCGAGAGTTTCCGAAGTCTGGAAGGACCAGATGGAGAGAAAAAGAGAAAGGATTCCCTTCTGCCGACAGGGGTGTTGTACGAAGGGGCCAAGGGGATGTCCGTCTTTCCAAATTCGCATTTTCAACATTGTGTCCTTTCGGTCCTCTGTGTTCTCTTTGTATCTGGAAAGCAACAGGTGGAACGGTATAGGCCCTTTCATTATTTTATTTTACTTTCTGTCTTTTTCCCGCCCGCCCGCCCGCCCGCCCGTCCGTCCGTCCGTCCCTCCGTCCGTCCGTCCGTCCGTCCCTCCCTCTGTCTTCTCTCTGTCTCTGTCGCTTTTCACTCAGGTCAGGGAATTTAAAAAAAAAAAAAAGGAGGAATCTGTATGTCTGCAGGTCAGGAAGCTACAGTTAGAACTAGACACGGAAACCCAACGGGCTGGTTCCAAATAGGGACAGGAGTCCATCAAGGCTGTCTATCGCCACCCTGCTTATTTAACCTACAGGCTGAGTACACATCATGAGAAACGCTGGGCTGGATGAAGCGCAAGCTGGAGTCAAGACTGCCGGGAGAAATATCAATCACCTCAGATACGCACATGACACCACCCTTATGGCAGAAATGAAGTATGGGCGGGGGGAGGGGGGGGCGCGCGGGGAGGCGCGTTACAGTCATGCCCGTTTCAGGTGTTCAGATTCTTTTCCCTCAGAGGTTCATGCAAAGTCATGCGTCTACTTTCCTGTGCTGGCATAGGATCCCGGTGCTCGTGGATTGTCCTGACGTACAGTGTATGTGTACACGTTCAACCCGACCTCCTGAGTGGACCGCCTGCTCCTCCCCGCCCCCAATCCTTTTTTCCTCAAGAAGCCAGGCATCCACTTTAGCATCCTATTCCTCAGTTCACCCAACGCCATGAAAGAAGTCATTCCTCAAGCTTTCCCATCGGTCCTCTACACCTCGCCCGATGATGGCGGGGGACTGGAAGACTGACCGTTCTGAAGACTTTCGCAAGAGCTCTGGGTGAAGGCTCCTACGATCGGCTCGGTGAAGTGGGTGGCGTGTCAATCAGTAGAGACCGTGGAAGGGATGCCCCAAGTGGCAAACACCATCGCTTTCCGTTGCGGTCCGTTTGCTTGTCTGCGGCGAGGGACGGAAGGGAGGCTTCCACCTTCCACAGAGAAAGCTATCCCTAGCGTCCCAAGCATGTTTGACCACCACCCCACCCCGCCGCCCCAGGTTACAGGCGTGACGGGTCAGACCGTAGCGATCGTCATGTCAAGGGTGTCCGCACACCAGGCAGACTCGTCTGAAAGGCACCCTGTCCTGTGCAGTGGAGGGAGGGGAGGGAGGGGCAGAGGGATGGGGAGGAAGGGAAAGAGAAAGAGAGGGACAGGAACGCACACAGTGGGGGCGGAGGGGGCGGGGGGAGGCTGTCGGGGGCCAGCGTGAGGAAGTCCGCCCACGGCGAGGGTCATGAGGAAGGAGGCTGGGCGTACGCCAAGGCGTGATCAAGCCTCAGGAAACCCCCTGTTCCCGAGCATCGACCCCCAAAGCCAGAGTCTACCTAGAAATGACGAGTCTAGCGGGTTGGTTAGGAGTGCCGTGGGTGAAGGGTTTTTCACGTGTCGGGCCGATCGTGACGGCTCCTTCCCGGCCCCGGGTGTGACAAGGGCGTCTCAGGTCAAACCTCTCTGCTGACAGACTAGCTCGCGTGACAGGGTCATCCACACTCCCGCCACGACGCACACGAGTGTCGACGACCTCTCCACCGTAAACAGCACAGAGAGTCTGGGAGTCTTTGGAGAGTCTTCACGAGCACAGGGCTTTTCTCACGGTCGAGTCCACGATTGCCGCCAGGCCTCCATATCCTTAGGCGCCTGGGAATCTATGGGTCCACGTCGTCGGAATATAGAAAAGGAAGTCGAGTCGTTTTTCAGGGGAGCAATACTAGACTTTTCGAGTGAACGCAGGTTCTCTTTTGGAATAGATCCCTGTCCTCTGTGATCAATCCCTGCGTCCTTGCAAGGCACACATGTCCCTCGATCACTCTCTTCAGACTCAAGAGACCTTCAGGGCAACATTGGGGAAAGGATTTTCCTGTGTTGGGCTGAGGGTTGCTGCTGCATCTCCATATTCCCTGCCCTTCGAGTGAATATAACTAGCATAGGGGAGACATAAGGATTCACCTTTCAGACGAATCACGTGAACTTTGGGTTCGATCCATTCCTTTCTCGATTGGAACTCACGACACCCTCAGCCTACAGGAATGTCACTTTATCTGGAGGGTGGTGCCTGGTTTAAGGAAAAACACCCTTGGAACACAGAAGTGTTTTGGGGATCAGAAAGAAAGGATCGTCACGTGTCAGCAGGCCTCACGGCCAGAAGATGATGTCATATCCCTAAGACCTTTTTCTTTTCCGTACATTTATGTGAAGCACCTGATTTTGAGAAAGGTCGGGACTCCTGACCCCCACGTGACTCTGTAGTCATCCCTGTATGTCACAAAAGGGATAGAAGCAAACCCAACACGAAAGACATCGGATCCGTCTCCGGAAAGACCGATACCCCCATGTCGCTTCTTTCTTGCTCCCCGTTTCTCTGGCTGAATTCCAAGTTCTTCAGCCTCTTTTCCTCCACTCATTTTCCTACGACACGATCCGTTTCTAATCTCTCTGTATCTCTGTCGTTAAATATGTATTTATCCAAGGACGCCAACGCCTTCCCCGCCTTCGAATTCCCTGGATCCAACGGGGCTGGACCCCGGCAGGAGGCGGTGTGTGGTGGTGTGTCTGGGGCATGCCCAGGTGGTGCTGCGTGGGTGTGGGTGTGTGTGTGGGGGGGGGGGGGGTGGGGGGTGGGGGGGGGTGGGTCATGAGTGTGGTGTGTGTATAGGTTCCACGTGAGGCCGAGTGTGTGTCGGGTGGGCACCATGGGTGTGTGCGTGTGGGATGCGCCAGTGGGTGTGGGCGTGGCCGGAAGGGGGTGGGGCGTGCAGAGACAGTGGCCCAGAGACACAGCCAGGCAAAGGACAGCGCAGTGTGTGTGTGTGCAGGGGGTAGGGGGGAGTGTGTGGTGTGTGGCCTGTGCGAGCAGGGTGTGAACGGGCTGCGTGTGTGTGTGTATGTGTCTGGGGTCGGGATGTGTGTGTGCGCGGTGTGCAGGCGGGGTGTGTGTGCGGGTATGCGTGTGGTGTGTAGGGTGCCGCTGTGGGTGTGGGTGTGGGTGTGGCCTGTGGGTGCGAGGGGTGGTGGCGCAGAGACAGAGGCCCAGAGACACAGCTAGGCAAAGGACAACGCAGTGGCGTGGGGGGGGGGAGTTGGGGGGTTCGGGGGCGCGAGGCGGCTTGCAGGAGGGGTGGGGGGGGTGGGATGTGTGTTCGGGCGTGTCGTGTGCGATCGTCGCAGGGTGTTTATGGGCGGGGGGGCTGGGTGTGGCGTTGGAAGCCGGGCTGGGTGTGTGTGGCCTCAGCGTGTGGTGTGTGGGCAGAGCGAGGGAAGAGGAGAGGGGGAGCGTCACAGCCAGGCCAAGGACAACGCAGTGTGTGTGTGTGTGTGTGTGTGTGTGTGTGTGTGTGTGTCTGGGTTCGGGATGTGTGTGTGCGCTGTGTGTAGGCGGGGTGTGTGTGCGGGTATGCCTGTGGCGTGTAGGGTGCACCTGTGGTTGCGGGTGTCCCGGGGAGGGGCGGCGTGGCACAGAGACACAGCTAGGCAAAGGACAGTGCAGTGTGTGTGTGTGGGGGGGTGGGTGCGGGAGAGGTGGGGGGCAGAGTATGTGTGGGGGCGTGGGGTGTGCGGGCGTGGGGTGTTTATGGGCGGGTGTGTGTGTGTGTGGCGCTGGGGGCGGGGGGTGGGCGGGGCGGGGAGTGTGGCTACGCATGTGGTGTGTGGGCAGAGACAGAGGAGGGGGGGACAGTCACAGCCAGGCCAAGGACAACGCAGTGTGTGGGGGGGGGGAGGGGGAAGGGGAGGGGGAAGGGGAGGGGGGAGTTTGTGGTGTGTGGCGTGTGCCGGCGGGCTGGGTGTGTGTGTGTGTGTGTGTCTGGGTTCGGGATGTGTGTGTGCGCTGTGTGCAGGCGGGGTGTGTGTGCGGGTATGGGTGTGGTGTGTAGGGTGCCGCTGTGGGTGTGGGTGTGGGTGTGGGTGTGGCCTGTGGGTGCGAGGGGTGGTGGCGCAGAGACAGAGGCCCAGAGACACAGCTAGGCAAAGGACAAGGCAGTGTGTGTGTGGGGGGGTGGGGGGGGGCGGGGCGAGGGGGCGTGCGGGAGGGGTGGGGGGGCAGGATGTGTGCGCGAGCGTGTCGTGTGCCCTTGTCGAGGGGTGTTTATGGGCGGGGGGGGGTGGTGTCGCCTCAGCATGTGGTGTGTGGGCAGAGACAGAGGCGAGGCGGAGAGTCACAGCCGGGCCAAGGACAACGTAGTGGGGGGGGGGGGGGGCGGGAGGGGGAGGGGAGGAGCGTGCGGTGTGTGGCGTGTGCGGGCGGGGTGCGAACCGGCTGGGTGTGTGTGTGTGTCTGGGGTCGGGACTTGTGTGTGCACTGTGTGCAGGCGGGGTGTATGTGCGGGTATGCGTGTGGTGTGCGGTGCGCCTGTGGGTGTGGGTGTGGTGGAGGGTGGGTAGCACAGAGACACAGCCAGGCCAAGGACAATGCAGTGTGTGTGTATGTGTGTGTATGGGAGAGCGCGGCGGGGGGGGGGGGGGGGGGAGTGTGTGGTGTGTGGTGTGTGGCGTGTGCGGGCCGGGTGCGTACGGGCTGGGGGTATGTGTGCGTGTGTGTGTGTGTGGCGGCGGGGGGGGTGGTGGTGGTCCGGGATGTGTGTGTGCACGCGCTGGGTGCAGGCGGGGTGTGTGTGCGGGTATGCGTGTGGTGTGTAGGGTGTTCCTGTGGGTGGTGCGGGCAGACGCAGCCAGGCAAAGGACGACGCAGTGGGTGTGTGGTACGGGCATGGTGTGTGTGGGGGGTGGGGTCTGCGTGTGGTGTGTGTGGTGGGCGGGCAGAGACAGATCCAGTCAGGCAAAGGATCACGTGCACGGACGGATATCCCGCATCATCTGCTTGTGTTTTCTGAGCTTCATTCAGCACCTCCGCGATCAAGACCACTCCCACGAAATGTGAGTGTGCCCCCACCAGCCAGCACTTGTCTTCGGCCAGGCAGACAGGGGAGTGTTCCGAGTTTCGGGGGGGGGGGGGGGGCGGGGTTCGCGACTCGCTGTCCCCAGGCCAGCCTGGGTCCTCGCGTTCTGCCCTGAACCTGACTGGAGCAAGTGGATCCGCGTGATCTGTCGTGGCTCTGTTTGAAATCCTTGGCGGGAGAAGGAAGATCTCCCCCCATGCCAGGGGAGACAAGCCCCCCAAAAGTCACCTCCCTGGGGTTCCCGTAGCTGTTCTCCAAATCCATCCAGTTTCCCCCAAAGGAGATATCCCATCCCAAGCAACAAAGCCCAAATGGCTCCCCATGGACCTCTGGCCCAAGGTGCCGCTCCCACACAGCCTCCTTCCACAGCCCCAGGGCATTCAAGAGTTCGCCGGCCCGGCCCGGCCCGCTCCACCCGTGGTCCCCCGCAGGGCCATCTCAAAAAGCGACCGACAGGCAGGTGGCGCCCGACAGCCAACCCACTGTCCAGAGAGCCGGCCGCAGCATAGAAGCTCCGAGGGAGACCAGCAGGGACTCGCTGCCAGACGGGGGGGGGGCCCATCCTAGGGCGCAGTTTCTCCGCTCCGTCACCGACGTGGACAGGAAAGCGGGACACGCCAACACTTCTCGGGAACGTCTCTGGGCGAGGTACGACGGACGCACGGACGGACAGACGGACGGGGGTGGGGGAGGGGGAGCATTCTTGACCGCACGCCCGCACCCACCGACGCACGCACGCACGCACGCACGCACGCATGCACGCACGGACGCACCGACCGACCGACCGACCGACCGATGCCGGGGTCCAGCCCTGGTGGATCCAGGGTGATTCGAGGGTGGGGATGGAGTCGGCGTCCTAGGAAAAAACTTAATTCATGATAAGATATACAGAGAGATTAGAAACGGATAGCGTCGTAGGAAATATCAGTGGCGAGAAAGAGGCTGAACCCCTTGGTTTACGTGGCATCACATCCATGCTGCAAGATGGGAATTCAGCCAGAAAAAACGGGGAGCAAGAGAGAAACGACACCAGGGGAATCCGTCTTTCCAGAAACGGATCCCCATTTCTTTGTTTTTTAGGCTTGCTTCTAACCTTTGGTTACACATAGGGATGAATCCAGAGTCACGCGGGGGTCAGCAATCCTGACCTTGCTCAAAATCAGGTGCTTTCCGTCCAAGGAAGGTCTTAGGGGTTTTCCTTCATCTTCTGGCCACGAGGCCTGCTGCCATGTGAGGATGCTCTCTTCTGATCCCCAAACCACTCATGTTTTCCAGGGGTGTTTTTCTTAAACCAGGCACCACCCTCCGGATAAAGTTGCATTCCCGTAGGGTGGGGGTGTCGTGAGTTCCAATCAAGAAAGGCATTGATGTCACTCAAGGTTCCCACGATTCATCTGAAAGGTTCATACTTATTTCTCCCCAGAGACACAGCTAGGCAAAGGACAAGGGCAGAGTGTGTGTGGGGGGGTGGGGTGGGGAGAGTGGGGGGGGCGAGGGGGCGTGCGGGAGGGGGTGGGGGAGCGGGATGTGTGCGCGGGCGTGTCGTGTGCCGTCGTCTCGGGGTGTTTATGGGCGGGGGGTGGGTGTGGCGTTGGAAGCGGGGCTGGGTGCGTGCGGCCTCAGCGTGTGGCGTGTGGGCAGAGCGAGGGAAGAGGAGAGGGGGAGCGTCACAGCCAGGCCAAGGACAATGCAGTGTGTGTGTGTGTGTGTGTGTCTGTGTGTGTGTGTGTGTGTGGTGGATGGGGGGAGTGTGTGGTGTGTGGCGTGTGAGGGCGGGGTGTGTGTGTGTGTGTGTGTGTGTGTGTGTGTCTGGGTTCGGGATGTGTGTGTGTGCTGTGTGTAGGCGGGGTGTGTGTGCGGGTATGCGTGTGGCGTGTAGGGTGCACCTGTGGTTGTGGGTGTCCCGGGGAGGGGCGGCGTGGCACAGAGACACAGCTAGGCAAAGGACAGTGCAGTGTGTGTGTGTGTGTGGGGGGGGTGTGCGGGAGAGGTGGGGGGGCGGGGTATGTGTGGGGGCGTGGTGTGTGCGGGGGTGGGGGGTTTTATGGGCGGGCAGGTGTGTGTGGCGCTGGGGGCGGGGCAGGGTGTGTGTGTCTACGCATGTGGTGTGTGGGCAGAGACAGAGGAGAGGGGGAGAGTCACAGCCAGGCCAAGGAGAACGCAGTGGGGGGGGAGGGGGGTGGCTGGGGCGGGAAGGGAGGAGTGTGCGGTGTGTGGCAAGCGTGGGCGGGGTGCAAACGGGCTGGGTGTGCGTGTGTCTGGGGTCGGGACGTGTGTGTCACTGTGTGCAGGCGGGGTGTGTGTGCGGGTATGCGTGTGGTGTGTAGGGTGTTCCTGTGGGTGGTGCGGGCAGAGACAGAGGCAGAGAGTCGCAGCCAGGCAAAGGACGACGCAGTGGGTGTGTGGTACGGCATGGTGTGTGTGGGGGGTGGGGTCTGCGTGTGGTGTGTGTGGTGGGCGGGCAGAGACAGATCCAGTCAGGCAAAGGATCACGTGCACGGACGGATATCCCGCATCATCTGCTTGTGTTTTCTGAGCTCATTTCAGCACCTCCGCGATCAAGACCACTCCCACGAAATGTGAGTGTGCCCCCACCAGCCAGCACTTGTCTCGGCCAGGCAGACAGGGGAGTGTTCCGAGTTTCGGGGTGGGGGGGGGGGCGGGGTTCGCGACTCGCTGTCCCCAGGCCAGCCTGGGTCCTCGCGTTCTGCCCCTGAACCTGACTGGAGCAAGTGGATCCGCGTGATCTGTCGTGGCTCTGTTTGAAATCCTTGGCGGGAGAAGGAAGATCTCCCCCCATGCCAGGGGAGACAAGCCCCCAAAAGTCACCTCCCTGGGGTTCCCGTAGCTGTTCTCCAAATCCATCCAGTTTCCCCAAAGGAGATATCCCATCCCAAGCAACAAAGCCCAAATGGCTCCCCATGGACCTCTGGCCCAAGGTGCCGCTCCCACACAGCCTCCTTCCACAGCCCCAGGGCATTCAAGAGTTCGCCGGCCCGGCCCGGCCCGCTCCACCCGTGGTCCCCCCGCAGGGCCATCTCAAAAAGCGACCGACAGGCAGGTGGCGCCCGACAGCCAACCCACTGTCCAGAGAGCCGGCCGCAGCATAGAAGCTCCGAGGGAGACCAGCAGGGACTCGCTGCCAGACGGGGGGGGGGGGGGCCCATCCTAGGGCGCAGTTTTCTCCGCTCCGTCACCGACGTGGACAGGAAAGCGGGACACGCCAACACTTCTCGGGAACGTCTCTGGGCGAGGTACGACGGACGCACGGACGGACAGACGGACGGGGGTGGGGGAGGGGGAGCATTCTTGACCGCACGCCCGCACCCACCGACGCACGCACGCACGCACGCACGCACGCACGGACGCACGCACGCACGCACGCACGCACGGACGCACGCACGGACGCACGCACGCACGGACGCACGCACGGACGCACGCACGGACGCACGCACGCACCGACCGACCGACCGACGCCGGGGTCCAGCCCTGGTGGATCCAGGGTGATTCGAGGGTGGGGATGGAGTCGGCGTGGATGGAGTCGGCGTCCTAGGAAAAAACTTAATTCATGATAAGATATACAGAGAGATTAGAAACGGATAGCGTCGTAGGAAATATCAGTGGCGAGAAAGAGGCTGAACCCCTTGGTTTACGTGGCATCACATCCATGCTGCAGATGGGAATTCAGCCAGAAAAACGGGGAGCAAGAGAGAAACGACCCAGGGGAATCCGTCTTTCCAGAAACGGATCCCATTTCTTTGTTTTTTAGGCTTGCTTCTAACCTTTGGTTACACATAGGGATGAATCCAGAGTCACGCGGGGGTCAGCAATCCTGACCTTGCTCAAAATCAGGTGCTTTCCGTCCAAGGAAGGTCTTAGGGGTTTTCCTTCATCTTCTGGCCACGAGGCCTGCTGCCATGTGAGGATGCTCTCTTCTGATCCCCAAACCACTCATGTTTTCCAGGGGTGTTTTTTCTTAAACCAGGCACCACCCTCCGGATAAAGTTGCATTCCCGTAGGGTGGGGGTGTCGTGAGTTCCAATCAAGAAAGGCATTGAT
>NW_026292576.1:42500-70000 GCF_023091745.1 Budorcas taxicolor
GAAGGCGAAGCGAGAGCAATCTGCGGTGTCAGAAGACCAACGGCCCCCACTGACGCCCCGAGGCAAAGGACAGGAGACCGAAGATCAGGGCCAGAGGCCACACCCAACCCCTGCCTTCCTCCTCACCCTCCCTGATGGGCAGCGGGGGGGGGGGGGTGGGGGGGGAGAAGACAAGCGAGGGGCCCCGCGGACAGACCGAGAAGAGCGGACGCGCTCACTGGGAACGCCCGTCCCTCGTCTGGCACGGCTTAGGCTCGGCCCGGGAGAACACGACCACACCACATCGATCCATTGAGCCAAGGTGGAGCGGGGGGAGGCACGGTGAGGACAGTCACCAGAGGGGCCCGCTTTCAGCCTCGCCGGCAACCTCCGTCCCCCCCCCACCTCGCCTCAGGCGAGAGCAGCCGACGACCCCGAGAGGAGAACGCCTGACACGTGGCACGGAGCCCACAGGGCGGGGGTCGTCCCAGCCGCCACCAGGTGCCCACAGCGGGGGTGAGGGACGCCCAGGGTAGAAGACCCACGCGCCGCGCCACCCCGCCCCGCCACCCTCGGGTCGCCCAGAGACCGGAGGTGGCACCAAGGGTCGGGTCAGCCAGACGACACCACACAGGAGCCGGCGCACAGGCCCAGGCGGGCGGCTCCAGCGGCAAGGGCCGAACCGGGCACCAGCTGGCGGCCCAGAAACCCAGAGCCCCGCGTGCGTCCAGAGACCCACAGTCCTCGGTGGCAGACACCAAAGGAGACCGTGTCAGCACTTACCTGGTGGCAAAAAAGGCCTATTAAGGGCGACGAAATGACACCAGCCGACAGCGGAGCCCATCTACGACTCGCAGAGAGGGCCCCCGGAACCTTGTCCCGGCCACCTGTCCCCAACGCTGCCCCATAAACACCAGGCCCCGAGCTCTCTTGGGGGCGGGGGGGGTCATCTGGTCGACCGGGAGGGGGGAGGGGGCGCGTGGTGGCCAAAGCGGGGCCGCGGACACCAAGGTGGGGGGGGGGGGGGAGGGGAGCTGGCCGAGGACGCCCTCCCCGCTCCGTCCACCCGGGTAGGGGTACCGGTCCGTCCGAGTCTCCGAACGGGGATTTGGCTTCGATGTGCCAAAGGAAAACAGAAGACAGAACCGTCAGCGAGGCGCTTCCCACGAGACGAGCGGGCCCCGACCAGGGACCGCGCCCGGGGCCCAGACCGTCCCAGACGGGGCATCCAGGACGGCCCGAGCCGGTCCCCACCTCCCGACTGGGATTCAGAGAGTCGGAGAGGGGTGAGCCAAAGTCGCGTCCGACGACCGAGACCCACGAGGGCACGCTGAAGGGTCGAGCGCGCCCTCCCCGGCCACCCGCGGAAGCAGGGTCCGGTCCATCCACGTCTCCGGACCCGTCAGGACTTTGACAGAGAAAAAGCACGTGTGCCGGGAGACGCCTCGGGCGACCGGACCCCACGGGGGGGACCGCACACGCGCCTCCCCCGGTCAACCCTCGGGTCCCCGCCTCCGGAGTGCGACGCGGAAAACACCCCGGGCAGAAGGGACCCGAGGGCCCGGACCCAGGCGCGCCCTCCGGCGACCTCCAAGCCACCGTCTGGGCCGGTCCCCACCTCCGGAGCGGGGCCGAGGGCGAAGCACACGCTCCTGAGGGCGGCCCAGGAGGAGTCCGGACCGCCGAGCCCGAGTCCAGGCGCTCCGGGCAGGGAAGACCCTCTCCCCGCCCACCGCGGCGGCCCGGCCCAGGCAGGGTCCGGGCGGTCCGTCTCCGCGGCCGCAGGGGCACGGGGGCACGGGGAGATGCTGGTCGACCCGGTCAGGCCGCCCCGCAAGCCGGCTCCGGTGCGCCGCGACGGTCACCCTCCTCGGAAACCTAGAGAACCAATCTCCGGCGACAGCGGGACTGTCCCCAGGCCTCGGCGCCACCGGGACTGTCGCCGCCAGCGTCGCCGGTGTCTGAGAGCTCTGCCTCGGGCCCAGAGGCTGAGTCACAATCCTCCTGAAAGGCCTCGCCGAAGCTCCAGAGGGGAGGGACAATATCCAAGCGGCCGCCAGGTGGCTCCCGACAAGCGACTCGAACGTCCCGAGGACGTGTCGCTGTCGCCGGCCGCCGGGGACGCCACCGCGCCGGCCGCCCAGACGCCCGAGCTCGGCCCGGAGCCTCCGCCGCCGAGCGACGCGACGCGACGCGACCCCGGCCGCAGAGGAAGGGAGAGACGCTGGGAAGGGTCTCCTCAGGAGGCTGCCACGGAGGAGACTCACTCCCCCACGCGATTCCGGGGTGCTGGGGGGGACATTCCACGGAGACGCCGGCGGGCGGTGGGGGCTCGGCGGAGAGAGGGGCACCAGCGGCATCGCAGACTCCCCCGGCCCCCCTCCCCCGCAAGAGAGAGAGAGGGAGGGAGGGAGGGAGGGAGGGAGGGAGGGGCCGGCAAAGCGAAACCAGGCGAGCGCTGCTCGGAGAACAAAGCAGGACTTTGGAAAGCAGACACAGACACGCAAGCCCAGGAGCAACAAAGAAAAAGGAGGAGACACACTCGGAACCCCCAACAAGAGAAGACACAACTCAACCTGGGTAGAGACCGCGACAGAGTCCGAAGACCACACACCCGAGCACGCGCCGGTGGGTGGGGAAAGTGCCCTTGAGGTCAGGAGAACATGGATTTCCAAAGAACTGAACTGGCCACAAACACCAGAATGGCAGGCGGGCGGGAGGGCGGGCGGGAGGTCTGGGGTGGCAGGGCTGCAGGAGTGGGGGTTGGGAGGGGCGGGGGTGGGGGGTGGGGGGTGGGGCTGGGGGGCGTGGAGCTGAGGAGGACCGGACCGAGTCAATAGGGATCCACTAAATAAACCCCGTGTTCCAGGACAACAGCCAGTTACATGAATCAATAACTTTTTGAAGTAGATCAGAAAGGAAATGAAACAAAACCACCAGGCAGCAAAGTCAAGTCATAGAACTGCTCCGGCTGCTGAAAAGTCAGAGAGAGGGGGAGGGGGAGGGGGAGGGGGAGGGGGAGGGGAGGGGGAGGGGGAGGGGGAGGGGAGGGGAGGGGAGGGGAGGGGAGGGGAGGGGAGGGGGAGGGGGGCGAGAGAGCGAGAACGCATGCACATGTGCCTAGACGCGTGTCCATATGTATACGCACGCGTATTCGCGTCTATATATACGCGCACACATGGGTATCAACAAACACGTTCGAAGGGCATGCTCACATACACGCATGTGTCTGTGTGCGCACGTGGATGCCTAGGCGTCTCTACTGTGCGTGTATGCTTGCGTGTCTACACGTAGACACAGGCATATATACACAGACGTACACGGATACACACAGGCACGAATACACACGCTCACATGTGCAGAGACGTCGGTATCCATAGACACATACATACAAAGAAAGGCGGACGTGTCAACACATACAGATGCACACGTGTGTGTACGTGTGATGTAGACACACAGGTGTGGGTGCACGTATATGCGTACACGTCCGTGCATGCTTCCCTAGACGCATCTCTCCGCGTGTGTGTATGCACACATGCATACGCACATACGGACACATCCATAGACGTCTACGTCTCGCGTACAGAGGTCCGCACAGACGTGCGAGTGTCTATGTGTCGATATACACACAGGTCTGTAGAAGTAGACATGCGTGCACGTACGCACGTACAGGTGCACGGGTGCGTCTAGAGTGCCTATACGCAGATGCATGGGCATAGATGCGCACACACGTCAACGCATATGCGAACGTGCGTGTGTATACACACACGTCCCTAGAAGTCCGTGTCCATGTGCCTCTGTGCACAGATACCCACGTGTCTGTGTAGATGTGTACGTGCGCGCGTGTGAGTATCTATAGGTGTATCTATGTACATATGGATACTCACAGACACACACGGACGGAAACACACATCCGTGTGTGTGTGTGTGTGTGTGTGTGTGTGTGTGTGTGTGTGTGTGGTATATACGGGGAAAGCGCAAGCATATTGCAAAAGGGGCTTTTCTGTCCACAACGGATCAAGGCGTCAGACAACTCAGCCTCCCAAAGGGAAACGACCCCCGATGAGCGAAGTGGGCAGGCAGGCAGGGGGCCCGAGCAGACACCTTCCTTCCAAAGAAAGGGAGAACAGACAGACACCCAGAAGCACAAGGTAGAAAACACATCAGCGGCAGGGCTGGGCTGGGCCGGGCTGGGCTGGGCTGGGGCTGCCGGGGGTGGGGGCGGGCTCACGGAAGCATCCCGGGGCGTCTGTCTGGACAATGATCCTTCTCATTCGGAGGGGAAAGGCCCAGGAGCTGGAATCGCAATCGCGACAGCAAGTTCGACACATCAGAAGACAGTGGCTCCTGATCGATCGAACGCGTCTTTGCTGCCGCTGAGGAACATGTGGGCGGACTCGGAGAGATCACATCTCATCCCCTGGGGCCTCCCAGAGAGAGAAACCACATCCCTAGGGAAAAGAGTCCTGCGATTCCCTCGGAACACTCCACCAAAGAGTCCCCCTTCGACCCAACCCAGCCACTCCACGGAGTGCCCACGGAGGGGACAAAGAAGATACGGACGTGTGTATGTGTGGGATCGACCCCCATACCTAGGTAGACATCCGTACACACAGAAGGAGAGAGCTCTCTGTCTGTGTGCCTACGCCTGTGTCTATTCACTCACACACACACACACACACACACACACACACACACACACACACACACACACACAGAGGAATGGGACTCAACCACCAGAAGGGAATGAAATCTCACAGTCTGCAGGAACTTGGAGAGACCTTTAGAGGGGATTATGCTCCACGAAATACCTCAGAGCCGTCGTTTCCACGCAGCACCTACCAAACGATGCACCGTGAACACAACAGAACCAAAGAGAAACAGGCTCCTAAGATACCACCACGGAACACGTGAGGGGTGGCCGGAGGAAGGAGCGGGGGACACGGTGGCGGGGGGTGGGGTGGGGGAGAGAATGAGGGAGACGGATGACGCGGCGCCACCTTCCCCTCAGGAAAGCCGTGAGTCGCGGGCACGCCATGACCCCGGATGTCATCTGCCGTGACGCCCAGTGGTGACGGACGGTCCCTCACTAGATGTATCCTGGTGATCGCTGTGTCACGCGCTACACTCGAAACCGTCGTCGGTACAGCTGAAAAGGAACGGGGGAACAAAACACGAAGGGGGAAGAAAAAAAAAAAAAAGGAAAGGAAGCAGGACGGGAGGAAGGAAAGAAGGCGAAAGAAAACGTTGGCAGTCAGTCAGAGGTCCATTTGAGAAGAGTGGGACTCGCGTGTGTGTGTGTGGAGGGGCGGGGAGTGGGGAGGCGGGGAGAGAAACTAGGGTGAGTAGGAGGACGGGGAGCAGGAGGAGGAGAAAGAAAAGGCCTCGAGGGGGAGGGGGAGATCAAGGATCCAAAGAGTGGACAGGACGGTCAGGTGAGCGCCATCGGGAAAGGAAATGAAGCCAACCCACGAACACCCTCCCCACGGTGCTCGCGTTCAGTCCGAGATCAAGCTGTGGGTAGGTAGCACGGTGTCCTCCGGCACACAGGGACACACGGGCCTGCCTGCCTCGGCGTGGGAGTTCAGGATCACCCCGAAAGCTGAAGCCGTTCTGTTCATCCACGGCTGACAAGGACCACGGTCCCACGACATTCCCACATCCTAGCAAACCATCGAAAGACTCTCTCACTCACTCGCCATGAAACACGTAGAGAACAGAAAAGGAGCGACACGATGGTGGCTGGCTGGCTGGCTGGCTGGATTCCCCGTGAGAGTCTGAGGGTGGAACCCATGGACAGAAAAGCATCCGATTCCCTTTGGCCAAGAGTCGGCCTCGCCTTCTGCGCCCGGTGTCTTGCCTGCGTCCGGATGACTCCCTCCCCCACCCCACCCCGCTCCCAGCTTGAAGGTGCTCTCGAGGTCCGGCCGGAACGCTCTCTTCGGAGCGCCCTTCTGAAGGGGAACGTTGTCTTCCGCGTCCTCGCCCTGAGACAGCTTCAGCCCGGCCCTCCCCTCCACCCCCGCCTCCCTCTCTCCCCCCTGCTCCTCTTCCTCCTCCTCGGAACCCGTGAGCTCTCCTCGCACCGGCCTCTCGCCCCACACGGTGGCGGTGTCGGCCCAGGTACGCTCAGGCGTCTCCTCCCCGCATGCCAGGGGACCGCCGCTGTCTCTCGACTGCGTCGTCCTGGGACCATGTGTTTCCTGGCCTTTTCTGCGGGTGGGGGAGACCCGGACGGGCCGGGGCCAGGCGGGGGTGTGGGGGAGCCTGCGTGCGGGGGGAAGGGTGGGGGCAGGGAGGGGGAGGAGGAGGAGGAGGAGGAGGAACAACGACACAACTCCCCAGTGCCAGTGTGTGCCTGTGGCCCGGGAAACAGAGGACGCACCGGGCTGGCTCCGAAAAGGGGATCGGTCATGAGATGGGGCACGTTTGTTCTCTGCAGAGGCCCTGCAGATCGAACAGGCAGGGGCAAGAATTGGGCTTCCCGCACTGAGAACCGTTCACCCATCGTGGAAACAGGCGTCTGTCACACCGGGGCTTCGGCTCTCGGTGCGATGTCCACAAGCCGTAGCCACCGAAACGTGCGCACGCTGGAGCCGCCGCCGTGCAGAGGGAGATCTCATCCGGCTCCTCGTGTCCTTCCAGCGAGTAGGCCGGGATCTCGGGAAGAACAGACATCCAGAGAGTTGCATGAACCTGACCGTCACGCTTTCGGAAGCCAAGGGAAGCAGAAATGAGGTTCACTCGCGTGCGGGTCTGTCTTTCCACGGGGACGAATCCTCTCTTTGAGCCGATGAGGGTTCCGGGGGCCCCGTGGAGCAGAGAGGATAGAGAGTTCCCTCAGCTCCCCTGCTCCTCCCATGCACGCGCACGCTCCCCAACGGTCCTAGGAACAGCCTGCCCCAGAGGAGCGTGCTGGCTGGCCACAACCCACCTCCACGGAGACGGAGACGGCAGTGTCCGTCCGCGTCAGTCATCCTCGTCCAGAGTCCCCGGGCCGTGTGCCCTCGCCTTCACGCCTGGCACCGTCCGTTCTGTAGGTTTGTGTCGAACCTGCCCGGAGCCCTGTGGCATCGTCCCGGATCAGGGGTTCGGTGGAAAACACCCCGTCCCCCCGCCTCATCGGCAGGTGGATCCTTCACCACTGGACCACCAGCCAGGGAGGTCCCCTCACAGCCTTCGAAAAGCATCTACCCTGAAACATTCCATGTCGTCCTCCAAAATCACTGGACCATCACGACTGAAATGAAGGAAACTATGTGAGTTCAAGAATGTCTTCACTCCTCAGTGCTTCTTGCTTTAGAACCACGAAGGCATCTCTCTCTCTCTCTCTCTCTCTCTCTCTCTCTCTCTCTCTCTCTCTCTCACACACACACACACACACACACACACACACAGAGGGGGGCTCATCGTCCAAAAGAAACCAACTGTTGTGTGTATCCATCCCCCTTGTCGTGGCCGTTGTGCCATCGCTAGTCAAAGAAGCTGATCTCATGTGGAATCCGATGTCTTCTTCTCTAGGACACTTCAAGAAGCAGCAAGGGTGCCTGCCGGTTTGTGAGAAACGAAGGTCAACCCGTCACGATGCGATCCCTTTTCCGGGCCTGATCGTTCAGAAACTCTCCCATCCCAAGCGGGGGACGTCAGGATATCCATCTCGAGTTTGGGACTGGGGCTTCCCCGGCGGCTCCGTAGGAAACCGTCCCGTGCCCACGCAGGAAACACGGGTTTCATCCCCGGCCCGGGAAGATCCCACGTGCTACAGAGCCACGAAGCCCATAGGCCTCGCCGATGGAATCTGTGCTCTCGATCCTGGCCACTGCGAGCGCTGAGCCCACACCCAGCAGCCACCGAAGCCCACGTGCCCCAGTGCCCACGCTCCCCAAGAGGAACCACAGCCACGAGAAGCCCAGACACACAGGCGCAGAGCGGCCCCCTCCTCCACGGAGAGAGAACGGCTCGCACAGCAGTGAAGACACAGCACACCCCCACAGAAGTCAAAGACATCCCGTGATTGGAAAGCAATACGGGGTCTAGGGTGGGATGCCGTCGGCCAATACCTCGTCCTATCCCTCGGGAAGCTCGCTGACTCTGCGGTCGATGAGATCGAGAAACCGCAGCTCACCGTGCCATCGGAAGGGTGGGAAGCTCTCCCTACAGTGCGGAGAGCCCAGTGGAGACGTGACCCGTGGGGACCGTGAGCATGCCCGTTCCCGTGAAGAAGTCCTTCCCAGTCCGGGCTCTGGAGATCGGCCCACGCGGACCTGCAGACAGTGGACGGCCATCCCTCTCGGGGCTCCCTGCAGGCTCGCGGGTCCGGGCGTGCTGTGCCCCCAGCATCTGCTCGCCTCTTCTGGGCCCGTCTCCCCCATTGTGCTCCACTCGCTTTGAATCCTTCTCCCCTCTCGTCTGACGTGTTTTCTTTCCTGTTCGACTCTTTCTGGCTCCCCAGGCACCACTTCGCATCGTTCTTCTCTTCTCATCGCACTCGTCTCGTGGAAAGAATTCCACGTATCTCTGCTCTGTGCCCCAAGGAGTCTGGCATCGCTCCATTCATCTGGGGATCGACTGGCACCCGGGCAACCCCGGCCCACGAAAACCCTGGTTCCGTGTGGAGGGAACGACTTGCCGACGACCGCAGGGGGCTTGTGGACGACGTGGAAAGCTGGCACCGGGGAGTCGTCCTGCGGACACACCCTCGGGCACCATCGCGTTCGCGGGAGCGTTTGGGTTGTCGTCGCGGTCGCCGCCGTATTCCCTAAGACGTGTGCGGTCGCACTGGATGCCAACGGCGTCTATCGGAAGAGAAAGGCTCATTCCCCGGATCCCCTCGGAAGGACTTCGAAAAAGAGTCGTGGGCGAGACGTGATCGATCTTTCCTACACTCTCACTTCTGGGGAGACATCTAAAGAAAAGAGACACCGGATCTAACCCTCAGAGAGAGATCTGCGCTCCCACGTCCACGGCAGCATCCGTCACACGGGTCAAGAGAGGGAAACAGCCCGAGTGTCCATCAAGGGAAGAAGAGGGAAAGAAGACACACGATCCAGAGAGAGATCGATCGATAGGTAGACATAGATGTCCCACGGAGCCACAGGAACGAACACATTCTTCTCTGGTGAGAGCATGGATGTGACTTAGGGCGTGATGCCCAATGAATGAGTCAGGTAGAGAAAGAAAAAGACTTTCTCATGCCACTTACATGCCATGATGGCCATCAAAAAAAAAAAAGAAAGAAAGAAAGAAAGAAAACAATCATCACAGAGCGGCTGGGGGAGGGAGGCATGGGAAGATATTGCATTGATGGAAGGGGGAGAGAAAAAAAAAAAAAAAAACGACTTCACGGATAAGGTACATCTATACTGCACACGTCACAACGAGCACGGTGATTCTAATGAACAGCATTATTCTTATCGTATGATACTATTCGGAGAAGGCCATGGCGCCCCACTGCAGTCCTCTTGCCCGGAAAATCCCATGGACGGGAGGAGCCTGGTGGGCCGCAGTCCACGGGGGTCGCTCACAGTTGGACGCGACTGAGCGACTTCCCTTCCACTTTTCACTTTCACGCCTTGGAGAAGGACATGGCAACCCGCTGCAGTGTTCTTGCCTGGAGAATCCCAGGGACGGGGGTGCCCGGTGGGCTACCGTCTGTGGGGTCGCACAGATTCGGACACGACTGAAGCGACGCAGCAGCAGCAGCAGCAGCAGCAGCAGCAGCAGCAGCATGATCATCTGAGAAAGTTGCCATGACAGTGGACATGAATCATTCTCCTCCCGTCCAATGGCAGAAGGAAATGGCAACCCACTCTAGGATTCTTGCCTGGAACTGTCCACGGATGGAGGAGCCTGGTAGGCGACAGTCCGTGGGGTCGCAAAGAGTCGAACACGACCGAGTGACTCCGCTCTCTTTCACGTCCAGTCGTGATCTGCGTGGGCTGTGAGAAAGCTATGAGCTACCGCCTGGGCGGTCATTATTCTTTCGCAACGTACAGGTGCCTCTTGTCCCCATTCTGTACACATGAGAACGAAGGATGTCATATGTCCTTCACGAAGGAAATGATATTTCAATACGCCTGGAAATTAAACACATAAAATCCCCTAGTTTTCTTGTCTTTCCGTGAAGAGTCGGTATCGGCTGCGCCAAAAAAAAAAAAAAAAGGGAAAAGAAAGAAAGAAAGAAAAAGAAAGCTTTATTTGGGGGTCTTCGATATGGCCATGCAGGGACACAGGTTTGAATAAAAACCGGGGGAACGTTCCCCAGGAAAGAGTCGGGGGCTTAGAAAGCTGAAACTCCGTGAGGTTGTAAAGCGACCCGAGAGCAATGATGATGGACTGTCATGCAAACAAGGAACTGTCTCTTCTTCCAGGGTCGATAGGCTGTCACAAGTGAGGTAGGGAAAGGGGAGGGTGTGTGTGATAGGGGTCTCGAATGTCGGGAACACTGTCTCGAGGATCCGGAGGACTCTGTTCCCCAGGAGGTGCTCCGAGTTTCCAGACTGAGACACAGACCTCTTCCTCCATGGCCTTCCCCTTCTCTATTTTGGGGCGCTCTCTTGGCGATGCCGATTCCACTTTGATTTTCCTGTCACATGTCATCCCCTTTTGCATTCAAAGATACCATTCCATCATGGGAACAAGAGACCTGGTTTATCTTTTGAGAGAGGATTCGAATGAGACATGATCACTATCCGTTGCGTGGTTCCGGGCACGAACGACCCACACGGGGATCCACGCCACATCTCTCTCTGCCATCGAGAAAGGCTGGGTACGGCAAATGACGCCACGGGATCGGCGAGTTCCTCGGGCTCAGCACTCCCTCGACTTGGCTGCGGTTTTTGGTTTTGTTCCCTTCCGTGTTTGCTCGCTCGCTGACCCACACGATCTCTCCGGATAGGGCAGCCCATCGAAGCGGAGGCACGATCGAGTCTGTGTGGATCCTATTCACGCATCCCATGGGGAGATCGACGACCTCTACGTGGATCCATACCCATGGCCGTGTTGGGTTCAGGAGGACCCTTTGGTGTTTTCTGGGTGCGCTCTCTGTTGTCCATGAGCTCACGTGCCTTTCGGGGACATGGCTGATGGAGACGGACACCAAGCAGCAGGGCAGCAAGCTGGCATCTCGGCCTAGAGCGGTTCCCCAAATGACATCCCAGCACCAGGGCTGAGACAGCCATCCCTCCCCGGGCCCCCCTCGTCGCCGGGGAGGGGTGGGGTGGGGTGGGGGTGGGGGGTGTGAGGTGGGGGAGATGGGGGTGGGAGCCGGTTCCGGGTGCGCGCGCGCGCGCGCGTGTGTGTGTGTGTGTGTGTGTGTGTGGGCGGGTGGGTGGGTGGGGTGGGGAGGGGACGGGACTGGGCTCGGGGTTGGGGGTGCACGCACGAGGTGAGGGGACCGTCCCGGTCCCCCTGAGACGTGAAGGCAGGTTCTGTCCCGCTGAGAACTCCCTGCCTTCAGGCGCGCGAGGGGAGCAGGTTTCTCTCCAATCCATTTAGGAAACGGTTTTGAAAAAGTTTCCAGACAAAAAGTATCACACAGTTAGACACAACATGTCTGCTTGTGATTGCCGGGGCCAGCGTGAGGAACTCCGCCCATGGCAAAGGTCATGAGGAAGGAGGCTTGGCGTACGCCAAGGCGTGATCAAGCCTCAGGAAACCCCCTGTTCCCGAGCATCTACCCCCAAAGCCAGAGTCTACCTAGAAATGACGAGTCTAGTGGGTTGGTTAGGAATGCCGTGGGTGAAGGGCTTTTCACGTGTCGGGCCGATCGTGACGGCTCCTTCCCGGCCCCGGGTGTGACAAGGGCGTCTCAGGTCAAACCTCTCTGGGAGTCTTTGGAGAGTCTTCACGAGCACAGGGCTTTTCTCACGGTCGAGTCCACGATTGCCGCCAGGCCTCCATATCCTTAGGCGCCTGGGAATCTATGGGTCCACGTCGTCGGAATATAGAAAAGGAAGTCGAGTCGTTTTTCAGGGGAGCAATACTAGACTTTTCGAGTGAACGCAGGTTCTCTTTTGGAATAGATCCCTGTCCTCTGTGATCAATCCCTGCGTCCTTGCTAGGCACACATGTCCCTCGATCACTCTCTTCAGACTCAAGAGACCTTCAGGGCAACATTGGGGAAAGGATTTTCCTGTGTTGGGCTGAGGGTTGCTGCTGCATCTCCATATTCCCTGCCCTTCGAGTGAATATAACTAGCATAGGGGAGACATAAGGATTCACCTTTCAGACGAATCACGTGAACTTTGGGTTCGATCCATTCCTTTCTCGATTGGAACTCACGACACCCTCAGCCTACAGGAATGTCACTTTATCTGGAGGGTGGTGCCTGGTTTAAGGAAAAACACCCTTGGAACACAGAAGTGTTTTGGGGATCAGAAAGAAAGGATCGTCACGTGTCAGCAGGCCTCACGGCCAGAAGATGATGTCATATCCCTAAGACCTTTTTCTTTTCCGTACATTTATGTGAAGCACCTGATTTTGAGAAAGGTCGGGACTCCTGACCCCCACGTGACTCTGTAGTCATCCCTGTATGTCACAAAAGGGATAGAAGCAAACCCAACACGAAAGACATCGGATCCGTCTCCGGAAAGACCGATACCCCCATGTCGCTTCTTTCTTGCTCCCCGTTTCTCTGGCTGAATTCCAAGTTCTTCAGCCTCTTTTCCTCCACTCATTTTCCTACGACACGATCCGTTTCTAATCTCTCTGTATCTCTGTCGTTAAATATGTATTTATCCAAGGACGCCAACGCCGTCCCCGCCTTCGAATTCCCTGGATCCAACGGGGCTGGACCCCGGCAGGAGGCGGTGTGTGGTGGTGTGTCTGGGGCATGCCCAGGTGGTGCTGCGTGGGTGTGGGTGTGTGTGTGTGGGGGGGGGGGGGGTGGGGGGTGGGGTGGGGTGGGTCATGAGTGTGGTGTGTGTATAGGTTCCACGTGAGGCCGAGTGTGTGTCGGGTGGGCACCATGGGTGTGTGCGTGTGGGATGCGCCAGTGGGTGTGGGCGTGGCCGGAAGGGGGTGGGGCGTGCAGAGACAGTGGCCCAGAGACACAGCCAGGCAAAGGACAGCGCAGTGTGTGTGTGTGCAGGGGGTAGGGGGGAGTGTGTGGTGTGTGGCCTGTGCGAGCGGGGTGTGAACGGGCTGCGTGTGTGTGTGTGTGTGTGTCTGGGGTCGGGATGTGTGTGTGCGCGGTGTGCAGGCGGGGTGTGTGTGCGGGTATGCGTGTGGTGTGTAGGGTGCCGCTGTGGGTGTGGGTGTGGGTGTGGCCTGTGGGTGCGAGGGGTGGTGGCGCAGAGACAGAGGCCCAGAGACACAGCTAGGCAAAGGACAGTGCAGCGTGTGTGTGTGTGTGTGTGGGGGGGGGGGGGTGTGCGGGAGAGGTGGGGGGGCGGGGTATGTGTGGGGGCGTGGTGTGTGCGGGGGTGGGGGGTTTTATGGGCGGGCGGGCAGGTGTGTGTGGCGCTGGGGGCGGGGCGGGGTGTGTGTGTCTACGCATGTGGTGTGTGGGCAGAGACAGAGGAGAGGGGGAGAGTCACAGCCAGGCCAAGGAGAACGCAGTGGGGGGGGAGGGGGGTGGCTGGGGCGGGAAGGGAGGAGTGTGCGGTGTGTGGCAAGCGTGGGCGGGGTGCAAACGGGCTGGGTGTGCGTGTGTCTGGGGTCGGGACGTGTGTGTGCACTGTGTGCAGGCGGGGTGTGTGTGCGGGTATGCGTGTGGTGTGCGGTGCGCCTGTGGGTGTGGGTGTGGTGGAGGGTGGGTGGCGCAGAGACACAGCTAGGCAAAGGACAAGGCAGTGTGTGGGGGGGGGGGCGGGGGGGGCGGGAGAGGTGAGGGGGCGGGGTTCATCATCTGAAAGGTGAAAGGCACAGGGACGCACGCACGCACGCACGGACGCACCCACCCACGCATGCACGCACGTACGCACGCACGCACGCAGGCACCCAGCCACGCACCCACCCACCCACCTGCCCACGCGCCCACGCACGCACGCGTCCACGCACCCACCCACGCACGTGCCCGTCCACGCTGTTGTGTGACGAGCTGGGTGGAGCTAAGCGTGTGATGACTCTGTCCACTGGGTGGAAATCGCAGATCTCAGTGAGGTTCTGATGGGAGCAGGGGCTTTGACGCAGTGAGAAGGAGAACACACTGATGGTCGACTTAAAGGTCAATAGAGAGGGGTCTGAAAGCTCCCAGAAGGAAATCACAGCACTTTGTAAAAGTTTGGTGTAACTATTTGTTCTGGCACAGTCGCCAAGTGTAAATGGTTCATTTCTGAATGTCATTTCTGTCCCGCTGAGTACTCCCTGCCTTCAGGCGCGCGCGAGCAAGGGGTGCAGGTTTCTCTCCAATCCACGGCCATGCATCGTGTTCGCCCTGTTCAAAAAAAAAAAAAAAAAAAACCCACAAAGACCAAAACGTTTTTGTTTATCTTGGCCTGTTTTCTGGGCCGAGGCCAAAGACCTCTTCAAGCGTGTCCAAAGGATCTGACAGGATGGGAGGGAGGGTGCAGGTCAATCCATGGGTCAAGAGATCCACAGAATCGGTCACAGCTGTGACTCGGGCCTTTTTCAGAAACAGGCCCATTTGGATGAGTCCCTGGACAGGAGTCACCCCAGGAGTTTCCTTGAAGGGATCGAGTTGAGCTGCAGGAGTCGGGAGCGTGACCCCGCCGCCGCCAGACGGCCTCCTCAGCCCCGCAGGCCGGCCTGCAGGCAAGGCAGGCAGGCAGGCAGGCAGGCAGGCAGGCAGGCAGGCAGGGGCTATTGTCTGTGGGCCCCACCGCCACCCTCCCCCACCCTCCCCCTGCAGGGCCTCGTCCGATAGCTTCATTCAAATGCAGAAAGCGTTCCAGTCAAGTCAGAGCCTTTGACTTCGCCTCGAGCTTCTCGCCATTGAATGGTGATCCGCCCCACCCACCCCTCCTCCCGTCCCCATCCCCATCCCCATCCCCATCCCCCCATTCCATTTCTCCACCTTGAGACTGCCCCTTTGGGCACCGTGCGGAGGAAGGGGGCTGGGGGGTGGGGAGGGAGGCCGAGGGACAAACTCGCCTCGCGTCAGGCCAAAGGAGTCTCCTCCTTTTTTGTCACCCAGGAAACCCCGCTCACGCGTGCGAGGATCACGGACGCGCGTCGAAGCAGCCATCGTCCCTTGACAGCTTCCCCTCCGTGGGAGGAGGTTTTCATTCCTGCCTGCCTCCAGTTCCGTTCCGTTCAGTCGCTCAGTCGTGTCCGACTCTTTGCGACCCCACGAATCGCAGCACGCCAGGCCTCCCTGTTCATCACCATCTCCCGGAGTTCACTCAGACTCACGGCCATCGAGTCCGTGATGCCATCCAGCCATCTCATCCTCTGTCGTTCCCCTTCTCCTCCTGCGCCCGATCCCTCCCAGCATCAGAGTTTTTTTTTCCAACGAGTCCACTCTTCTCAGGAGGTGGCCGAAGTCCTGGAGTGTCAGCGTTCGCGTCATTCCTTCCAAAGAAATCCCAGGGCTGATCTCCTTCAGAATGGACCGGTTGGGTCTCCTTGCAGTCCACCGGACTCTCAAGAGTCTTCTCCAACACCACAGTTCAAAAGCCTCCATTCTTCGGCGCTCAGCCTCCTTCACAGTCCAGCTCTCACATCCATACACGAGCAAGGGAAAACCATCGCCTCGACTAAACGGACCTTAGTCGGCAAAGTCTCGTCACTGCTTTTGAAGATGCTATCTAGGTCGGTCATCACTTTTCTTCCAAGGAGTCAGCGTCTTTTAATGTCATGGCTACAGTCACCATCTGCAGTGATTCTGGAGCCCCCCCCTCCCCCCCCAAAATAAAGTCTGACCCTGTTTCCACTGGTTCCCCATCTATTTCCCACGAAATGATGGGACCGGATGCCATGATCTTCGTTTTCTGAATGTTGAGCTTGAGGCCAACGTTTGCACTCTCCTCTTTCACTTTCCTCAAGAGGCTTTTGAGCTCCTCTTCCCTCTCTGCCATAAGGGTGGTGTCATCTGCATATCTGAGGTGATCGATATTTCTCCCGGCCATCTTGAGTCCAGCTTGTGTTTCTTCCAGCCCAGCGTTTCTCATGATGTCCTCTGCATAGAAGTGAAATAAGCAGGGTGACAATATACAGCCTCGACGTCCTCCTTTCCCAATCTGGAACCCAGTCTGTCGCTCCATGTCCAGTTCTAACTGTTGCTTCCTGACCTGCATACGGATTTCTCAAGAGGCAGGGCAGGCGGTCTGGGATTCCCATCTCTTTCAGCCTTCAGAGAGACAGAAAAGGAGGGAGGGGCAGAGCGTTCCTCTGGCGCCGGCCGGCTCTGTAGTCACTTGAATCCAAAACACTCCATCGGGCACGGAGGTTCACGTGCGGTGGGCTGGAGCGGGGTGGGGACGGCGGCCTACTCCGAACCCTAGCAGTGTTCCCTCCTCTGTCACTTGCCTGGAACCTAGGAAAAGCTGAGCTGGTGTCTGTGTGCGTGAGTGCGTGCACGTACGTACACGTGTACGTGAGAGACGGCACGTTGTGCATGTGCGTGTGCCTGTGCATGGACGTGAGAGGAAAAGGGGAAAAAAAGGAAAGAAAGGAGGGGAAAAAAAAAAAAAAAAACCCAGAAGGAGGGAAGGACGAAATAGGTTAGTTAGTAGGGCCTCCATGTCGTGGAAAGAGTTTCTGAGCACAGATCCTCCGTTCATTGACTCAGCGATCGTATCTCCTCTACAGGAGGCCGTGATGTCGATGGACGGGTCCGGGAAAGCAGGCCTGGGGTGCACGCAATCGGGTATTTTCTTTCCCCTCAGAGGCACTTGTAGGGAAACCAAGGAAACACACAGGTTCATCCCTGGAGCGGATTCGAGACACCAGTCGGCGGAGGGAGAGGCAGTCCAGGAGACTGATTTCTAGACGTCAGGGTCGGGTCCTGGAGCGGGTTGCCATGTCCTACTCCAGGAGGCCTTCCCGGCCCAGGGATGGAAGCCGGGTCTCCAGGAGTGTGTACCCGCGTTTCTCAGAAACACCCTCTGGGCCCCTAAGGAACCTGTGGCAATCACGATCGCCAAGGAGATAAGAATCCTGCACCGAGAGTTTCCGAAGTCTGGAAGGACCAGATGGAGAGAAAAAGAGAAAGGATTCCCTTCTGCCGACAGGGGTGTTGTACGAAGGGGCCAAGGGGATGTCCGTCTTTCCAAATTCGCATTTTCAACATTGTGTCCTTTCGGTCCTCTGTGTTCTCTTTGTATCTGGAAAGCAACAGGTGGAACGGTATAGGCCCTTTCATTATTTTATTTTACTTTCTGTCTTTTTCCCGCCCGCCCGCCCGCCCGCCCGTCCGTCCGTCCGTCCCTCCGTCCGTCCGTCCGTCCGTCCCTCCCTCTGTCTTCTCTCTGTCTCTGTCGCTTTTCACTCAGGTCAGGGAATTTAAAAAAAAAAAAAGGAGGAATCTGTATGTCTGCAGGTCAGGAAGCTACAGTTAGAACTAGACACGGAAACCCAACGGGCTGGTTCCAAATAGGGACAGGAGTCCATCAAGGCTGTCTATCGCCACCCTGCTTATTTAACCTACAGGCTGAGTACACATCATGAGAAACGCTGGGCTGGATGAAGCGCAAGCTGGAGTCAAGACTGCCGGGAGAAATATCAATCACCTCAGATACGCACATGACACCACCCTTATGGCAGAAATGAAGTATGGGCGGGGGGAGGGGGGGGCGCGCGGGGAGGCGCGTTACAGTCATGCCCGTTTCAGGTGTTCAGATTCTTTTCCCTCAGAGGTTCATGCAAAGTCATGCGTCTACTTTCCTGTGCTGGCATAGGATCCCGGTGCTCGTGGATTGTCCTGACGTACAGTGTATGTGTACACGTTCAACCCGACCTCCTGAGTGGACCGCCTGCTCCTCCCCGCCCCCAATCCTTTTTTCCTCAAGAAGCCAGGCATCCACTTTAGCATCCTATTCCTCAGTTCACCCAACGCCATGAAAGAAGTCATTCCTCAAGCTTTCCCATCGGTCCTCTACACCTCGCCCGATGATGGCGGGGGACTGGAAGACTGACCGTTCTGAAGACTTTCGCAAGAGCTCTGGGTGAAGGCTCCTACGATCGGCTCGGTGAAGTGGGTGGCGTGTCAATCAGTAGAGACCGTGGAAGGGATGCCCCAAGTGGCAAACACCATCGCTTTCCGTTGCGGTCCGTTTGCTTGTCTGCGGCGAGGGACGGAAGGGAGGCTTCCACCTTCCACAGAGAAAGCTATCCCTAGCGTCCCAAGCATGTTTGACCACCACCCCACCCCGCCGCCCCAGGTTACAGGCGTGACGGGTCAGACCGTAGCGATCGTCATGTCAAGGGTGTCCGCACACCAGGCAGACTCGTCTGAAAGGCACCCTGTCCTGTGCAGGTGGAGGGAGGGGAGGGAGGGGCAGAGGGATGGGGAGGAAGGGAAAGAGAAAGAGAGGGACAGGAACGCACACAGTGGGGGCGGAGGGGGCGGGGGGAGGCTGTCGGGGGCCAGCGTGAGGAAGTCCGCCCACGGCGAGGGTCATGAGGAAGGAGGCTGGGCGTACGCCAAGGCGTGATCAAGCCTCAGGAAACCCCCTGTTCCCGAGCATCGACCCCCAAAGCCAGAGTCTACCTAGAAATGACGAGTCTAGCGGGTTGGTTAGGAGTGCCGTGGGTGAAGGGTTTTTCACGTGTCGGGCCGATCGTGACGGCTCCTTCCCGGCCCCGGGTGTGACAAGGGCGTCTCAGGTCAAACCTCTCTGCTGACAGACTAGCTCGCGTGACAGGGTCATCCACACTCCCGCCACGACGCACACGAGTGTCGACGACCTCTCCACCGTAAACAGCACAGAGAGTCTGGGAGTCTTTGGAGAGTCTTCACGAGCACAGGGCTTTTCTCACGGTCGAGTCCACGATTGCCGCCAGGCCTCCATATCCTTAGGCGCCTGGGAATCTATGGGTCCACGTCGTCGGAATATAGAAAAGGAAGTCGAGTCGTTTTTCAGGGGAGCAATACTAGACTTTTCGAGTGAACGCAGGTTCTCTTTTGGAATAGATCCCTGTCCTCTGTGATCAATCCCTGCGTCCTTGCAAGGCACACATGTCCCTCGATCACTCTCTTCAGACTCAAGAGACCTTCAGGGCAACATTGGGGAAAGGATTTTCCTGTGTTGGGCTGAGGGTTGCTGCTGCATCTCCATATTCCCTGCCCTTCGAGTGAATATAACTAGCATAGGGGAGACATAAGGATTCACCTTTCAGACGAATCACGTGAACTTTGGGTTCGATCCATTCCTTTCTCGATTGGAACTCACGACACCCTCAGCCTACAGGAATGTCACTTTATCTGGAGGGTGGTGCCTGGTTTAAGGAAAAACACCCTTGGAACACAGAAGTGTTTTGGGGATCAGAAAGAAAGGATCGTCACGTGTCAGCAGGCCTCACGGCCAGAAGATGATGTCATATCCCTAAGACCTTTTTCTTTTCCGTACATTTATGTGAAGCACCTGATTTTGAGAAAGGTCGGGACTCCTGACCCCCACGTGACTCTGTAGTCATCCCTGTATGTCACAAAAGGGATAGAAGCAAACCCAACACGAAAGACATCGGATCCGTCTCCGGAAAGACCGATACCCCCGTGTCGCTTCTTTCTTGCTCCCCGTTTCTCTGGCTGAATTCCAAGTTCTTCAGCCTCTTTTCCTCCACTCATTTTCCTACGACACGATCCGTTTCTAATCTCTCTGTATCTCTGTCGTTAAATATGTATTTATCCAAGGACGCCAACGCCTTCCCCGCCTTCGAATTCCCTGGATCCAACGGGGCTGGACCCCGGCAGGAGGCGGTGTGTGGTGGTGTGTCTGGGGCATGCCCAGGTGGTGCTGCGTGGGTGTGGGTGTGTGTGTGGGGGGGGGGGGGTGGGGGGTGGGGGGGGGTGGGTCATGAGTGTGGTGTGTGTATAGGTTCCACGTGAGGCCGAGTGTGTGTCGGGTGGGCACCATGGGTGTGTGCGTGTGGGATGCGCCAGTGGGTGTGGGCGTGGCCGGAAGGGGGTGGGGCGTGCAGAGACAGTGGCCCAGAGACACAGCCAGGCAAAGGACAGCGCAGTGTGTGTGTGTGCAGGGGGTAGGGGGGAGTGTGTGGTGTGTGGCCTGTGCGAGCGGGGTGTGAACGGGCTGCGTGTGTGTGTGTATGTGTCTGGGGTCGGGATGTGTGTGTGCGCGGTGTGCAGGCGGGGTGTGTGTGCGGGTATGCGTGTGGTGTGTAGGGTGCCGCTGTGGGTGTGGGTGTGGGTGTGGCCTGTGGGTGCGAGGGGTGGTGGCGCAGAGACAGAGGCCCAGAGACACAGCTAGGCAAAGGACAACGCAGTGGCGTGGGGGGGGGGGGGAGTTGGGGGGTTCGGGGGCGCGAGGCGGCTTGCAGGAGGGGTGGGGGGGGTGGGATGTGTGTTCGGGCGTGTCGTGTGCGATCGTCGCAGGGTGTTTATGGGCGGGGGGGCTGGGTGTGGCGTTGGAAGCCGGGCTGGGTGTGTGTGGCCTCAGCGTGTGGTGTGTGGGCAGAGCGAGGGAAGAGGAGAGGGGGAGCGTCACAGCCAGGCCAAGGACAACGCAGTGTGTGTGTGTGTGTGTGTGTGTGTGTGTGTGTCTGGGTTCGGGATGTGTGTGTGCGCTGTGTGTAGGCGGGGTGTGTGTGCGGGTATGCCTGTGGCGTGTAGGGTGCACCTGTGGTTGCGGGTGTCCCGGGGAGGGGCGGCGTGGCACAGAGACACAGCTAGGCAAAGGACAGTGCAGTGTGTGTGTGGGGGGGGGTGGGTGCGGGAGAGGTGGGGGGCAGAGTATGTGTGGGGGCGTGGGGTGTGCGGGCGTGGGGTGTTTATGGGCGGGTGTGTGTGTGTGTGGCGCTGGGGGCGGGGGGTGGGCGGGGCGGGGAGTGTGGCTACGCATGTGGTGTGTGGGCAGAGACAGAGGAGGGGGGGACAGTCACAGCCAGGCCAAGGACAACGCAGTGTGTGGGGGGGGGGAGGGGGAAGGGGAGGGGGAAGGGGAGGGGGGAGTTTGTGGTGTGTGGCGTGTGCCGGCGGGCTGGGTGTGTGTGTGTGTGTGTGTCTGGGTTCGGGATGTGTGTGTGCGCTGTGTGCAGGCGGGGTGTGTGTGCGGGTATGGGTGTGGTGTGTAGGGTGCCGCTGTGGGTGTGGGTGTGGGTGTGGGTGTGGCCTGTGGGTGCGAGGGGTGGTGGCGCAGAGACAGAGGCCCAGAGACACAGCTAGGCAAAGGACAAGGCAGTGTGTGTGTGGGGGGGTGGGGGGGGGCGGGGCGAGGGGGCGTGCGGGAGGGGTGGGGGGGCAGGATGTGTGCGCGAGCGTGTCGTGTGCCCTTGTCGAGGGGTGTTTATGGGCGGGGGGGGGGGTGTGGCCTCAGCATGTGGTGTGTGGGCAGAGACAGAGGCGAGGCGGAGAGTCACAGCCGGGCCAAGGACAACGTAGTGGGGGGGGGGGGCGGGAGGGGGAGGGGAGGAGCGTGCGGTGTGGGGCGTGTGCGGGCGGGGTGCGAACCGGCTGGGTGTGTGTGTGTGTCTGGGGTCGGGACGTGTGTGTGCACTGTGTGCAGGCGGGGTGTATGTGCGGGTATGCGTGTGGTGTGCGGTGCGCCTGTGGGTGTGGGTGTGGTGGAGGGTGGGTAGCACAGAGACACAGCCAGGCCAAGGACAATGCAGTGTGTGTGTATGTGTGTGTATGGGAGAGCGCGGCGGGGGGGGGGGGGGGGGAGTGTGTGGTGTGTGGTGTGTGGCGTGTGCGGGCCGGGTGCGTACGGGCTGGGGGTATGTGTGCGTGTGTGTGTGTGTGGCGGCGGGGGGGGTGGTGGTGGTCCGGGATGTGTGTGTGCACGCGCTGGGTGCAGGCGGGGTGTGTGTGCGGGTATGCGTGTGGTGTGTAGGGTGTTCCTGTGGGTGGTGCGGGCAGAGACAGAGGCAGAGAGTCGCAGCCAGGCAAAGGACGACGCAGTGGGTGTGTGGTACGGGCATGGTGTGTGTGGGGGGTGGGGTCTGCGTGTGGTGTGTGTGGTGGGCGGGCAGAGACAGATCCAGTCAGGCAAAGGATCACGTGCACGGACGGATATCCCGCATCATCTGCTTGTGTTTTCTGAGCTCATTCAGCACCTCCGCGATCAAGACCACTCCCACGAAATGTGAGTGTGCCCCCACCAGCCAGCACTTGTCTTCGGCCAGGCAGACAGGGGAGTGTTCCGAGTTTCGGGGTGGGGGGGGGGGCGGGGTTCGCGACTCGCTGTCCCCAGGCCAGCCTGGGTCCTCGCGTTCTGCCCCTGAACCTGACTGGAGCAAGTGGATCCGCGTGATCTGTCGTGGCTCTGTTTGAAATCCTTGGCGGGAGAAGGAAGATCTCCCCCCAATGCCAGGGGAGACAAGCCCCCCAAAAGTCACCTCCCTGGGGTTCCCGTAGCTGTTCTCCAAATCCATCCAGTTTCCCCAAAGGAGATATCCCATCCCAAGCAACAAAGCCCAAATGGCTCCCCATGGACCTCTGGCCCAAGGTGCCGCTCCCACACAGCCTCCTTCCACAGCCCCAGGGCATTCAAGAGTTCGCCGGCCCGGCCCGGCCCGCTCCACCCGTGGTCCCCCCGCAGGGCCATCTCAAAAAGCGACCGACAGGCAGGTGGCGCCCGACAGCCAACCCACTGTCCAGAGAGCCGGCCGCAGCATAGAAGCTCCGAGGGAGACCAGCAGGGACTCGCTGCCAGACGGGGGGGGGGCCCATCCTAGGGCGCAGTTTCTCCGCTCCGTCACCGACGTGGACAGGAAAGCGGGACACGCCAACACTTCTCGGGAACGTCTCTGGGCGAGGTACGACGGACGCACGGACGGACAGACGGACCGGGGTGGGGGAGGGGGAGCATTCTTGACCGCACGCCCGCACCCACCGACGCACGCACGCACGCACGCACGCACGCATGCACGCACGGACGCACCGACCGACCGACCGACCGACCGATGCCGGGGTCCAGCCCTGGTGGATCCAGGGTGATTCGAGGGTGGGGATGGAGTCGGCGTCCTAGGAAAAAACTTAATTCATGATAAGATATACAGAGAGATTAGAAACGGATAGCGTCGTAGGAAATATCAGTGGCGAGAAAGAGGCTGAACCCCTTGGTTTACGTGGCATCACATCCATGCTGCAGATGGGAATTCAGCCAGAAAAACGGGGAGCAAGAGAGAAACGACCCAGGGGAATCCGTCTTTCCAGAAACGGATCCCATTTCTTTGTTTTTTAGGCTTGCTTCTAACCTTTGGTTACACATAGGGATGAATCCAGAGTCACGCGGGGGTCAGCAATCCTGACCTTGCTCAAAATCAGGTGCTTTCCGTCCAAGGAAGGTCTTAGGGGTTTTCCTTCATCTTCTGGCCACGAGGCCTGCTGCCATGTGAGGATGCTCTCTTCTGATCCCCAAACCACTCATGTTTTCCAGGGGTGTTTTTTCTTAAACCAGGCACCACCCTCCGGATAAAGTTGCATTCCCGTAGGGTGGGGGTGTCGTGAGTTCCAATCAAGAAAGGCATTGATGTCACTCAAGGTTCCCACGATTCATCTGAAAGGTTCATACTTATTTCTCCCCAGAGACACAGCTAGGCAAAGGACAAGGCAGAGTGTGTGTGGGGGGTGGGGTGGGGAGAGTGGGGGGGGCGAGGGGGCGTGCGGGAGGGGTGGGGGAGCGGGATGTGTGCGCGGGCGTGTCGTGTGCCGTCGTCTCGGGGTGTTTATGGGCGGGGGGTGGGTGTGGCGTTGGAAGCGGGGCTGGGTGCGTGCGGCCTCAGCGTGTGGCGTGTGGGCAGAGCGAGGGAAGAGGAGAGGGGGAGCGTCACAGCCAGGCCAAGGACAATGCAGTGTGTGTGTGTGTGTGTGTGTCTGTGTGTGTGTGTGTGTGTGGTGGATGGGGGGAGTGTGTGGTGTGTGGCGTGTGAGGGCGGGGTGTGTGTGTGTGTGTGTGTGTGTGTGTGTGTGTCTGGGTTCGGGATGTGTGTGTGTGCTGTGTGTAGGCGGGGTGTGTGTGCGGGTATGCGTGTGGCGTGTAGGGTGCACCTGTGGTTGTGGGTGTCCCGGGGAGGGGCGGCGTGGCACAGAGACACAGCTAGGCAAAGGACAGTGCAGTGTGTGTGTGTGTGTGGGGGGGGTGTGCGGGAGAGGTGGGGGGGCGGGGTATGTGTGGGGGCGTGGTGTGTGCGGGGGTGGGGGGTTTTATGGGCGGGCAGGTGTGTGTGGCGCTGGGGGCGGGGCAGGGTGTGTGTGTCTACGCATGTGGTGTGTGGGCAGAGACAGAGGAGAGGGGGAGAGTCACAGCCAGGCCAAGGAGAACGCAGTGGGGGGGGAGGGGGGTGGCTGGGGCGGGAAGGGAGGAGTGTGCGGTGTGTGGCAAGCGTGGGCGGGGTGCAAACGGGCTGGGTGTGCGTGTGTCTGGGGTCGGGACGTGTGTGTGCACTGTGTGCAGGCGGGGTGTGTGTGCGGGTATGCGTGTGGTGTGTAGGGTGTTCCTGTGGGTGGTGCGGGCAGAGACAGAGGCAGAGAGTCGCAGCCAGGCAAAGGACGACGCAGTGGGTGTGTGGTACGGGCATGGTGTGTGTGGGGGGTGGGGTCTGCGTGTGGTGTGTGTGGTGGGCGGGCAGAGACAGATCCAGTCAGGCAAAGGATCACGTGCACGGACGGATATCCCGCATCATCTGCTTGTGTTTTCTGAGCTCATTCAGCACCTCCGCGATCAAGACCACTCCCACGAAATGTGAGTGTGCCCCCACCAGCCAGCACTTGTCTTCGGCCAGGCAGACAGGGGAGTGTTCCGAGTTTCGGGGTGGGGGGGGGGGGCGGGGTTCGCGACTCGCTGTCCCCAGGCCAGCCTGGGTCCTCGCGTTCTGCCCCTGAACCTGACTGGAGCAAGTGGATCCGCGTGATCTGTCGTGGCTCTGTTTGAAATCCTTGGCGGGAGAAGGAAGATCTCCCCCCATGCCAGGGGAGACAAGCCCCCCAAAAGTCACCTCCCTGGGGTTCCCGTAGCTGTTCTCCAAATCCATCCAGTTTCCCCAAAGGAGATATCCCATCCCAAGCAACAAAGCCCAAATGGCTCCCCATGGACCTCTGGCCCAAGGTGCCGCTCCCACACAGCCTCCTTCCACAGCCCCAGGGCATTCAAGAGTTCGCCGGCCCGGCCCGGCCCGCTCCACCCGTGGTCCCCCCGCAGGGCCATCTCAAAAAGCGACCGACAGGCAGGTGGCGCCCGACAGCCAACCCACTGTCCAGAGAGCCGGCCGCAGCATAGAAGCTCCGAGGGAGACCAGCAGGGACTCGCTGCCAGACGGGGGGGGGGGGGGCCCATCCTAGGGCGCAGTTTCTCCGCTCCGTCACCGACGTGGACAGGAAAGCGGGACACGCCAACACTTCTCGGGAACGTCTCTGGGCGAGGTACGACGGACGCACGGACGGACAGACGGACGGGGGTGGGGGAGGGGGAGCATTCTTGACCGCACGCCCGCACCCACCGACGCACGCACGCACGCACGCACGCACGCACGGACGCACGCACGCACGCACGCACGCACGGACGCACGCACGGACGCACGCACGCACGGACGCACGCACGGACGCACGCACGGACGCACGCACGCACCGACCGACCGACCGACGCCGGGGTCCAGCCCTGGTGGATCCAGGGTGATTCGAGGGTGGGGATGGAGTCGGCGTCCTAGGAAAAAACTTAATTCATGATAAGATATACAGAGAGATTAGAAACGGATAGCGTCGTAGGAAATATCAGTGGCGAGAAAGAGGCTGAACCCCTTGGTTTACGTGGCATCACATCCATGCTGCAGATGGGAATTCAGCCAGAAAAACGGGGAGCAAGAGAGAAACGACCCAGGGGAATCCGTCTTTCCAGAAACGGATCCCATTTCTTTGTTTTTTAGGCTTGCTTCTAACCTTTGGTTACACATAGGGATGAATCCAGAGTCACGCGGGGGTCAGCAATCCTGACCTTGCTCAAAATCAGGTGCTTTCCGTCCAAGGAAGGTCTTAGGGGTTTTCCTTCATCTTCTGGCCACGAGGCCTGCTGCCATGTGAGGATGCTCTCTTCTGATCCCCAAACCACTCATGTTTTCCAGGGGTGTTTTTTCTTAAACCAGGCACCACCCTCCGGATAAAGTTGCATTCCCGTAGGGTGGGGGTGTCGTGAGTTCCAATCAAGAAAGGCATTGATGTCACTCAAGGTTCCCACGATTCATCTGAAAGGTTCATACTTATTTCTCCCCAGAGACACAGCTAGGCAAAGGACAAGGCAGTGTGTGTGTGTGGGGGGGGGGGGGGGCGGGGGTGCGGGATAGGTGGGGGAGGCGGGGTTGTGTGGGGGCGTGGTGTGTGCGGGGGTGGGGAGGTTTATGGGCGGGGGGGGGGGGGGTGTGTGCGGCTACGCATGTGGTGTGTGCGCAGAGCCAGAGGAGGGGGAGACAGCCACAGCCAGGCCAAGGACAATGCAGTGTGTGTGTATGTGTGTGTATGGGAGAGCGCGGCGGGGTGGGGGGGGTGGGGAGTGTGTGGTGTGTGGTGTGTGGTGTGTGTTGCGAACCGGCTGGGTGTGTGTGTGTCTGGGGTCGGGATGTGTGTGTGCGCAGTGTGCAGGCGGGGTGTGTGTACAGGTATGCGTGTGGTGTGTACGGTGCACCTGTGGTTGTGGGTGTCCCAGGGGGGCAGGAGTGGCACAGACACACAGCTAGGCAAAGGACAAGGCACTGTGTGTGTGTGTGTGTGTGTGTGTGTGTGTGTGTGTGTGTGTGTGTGTGGTGGGGCGGGGGTGCGGGAGAGGTGGGGGGGCGGGGTTCATAATCTGAAAGGTGAAAGGCACAAGGAGGCACAGACGGACGCACTCACCCACGCACACAAAGCACGCAGGAGCGCACCCAGGCACCCGCGCCCCCGGCCAGGCGCACAAATTCTCCGCCCCCGCCCCCGCCCAGGCGCGCGCCCCCGCCCCCGCCCCCCGCCCCCGCCCAGGCGCGCGCCCCCCGCCCCCCGCCCCCCCGCCCCCGCCCCCGCCCAGGCGCGCGCCCCCCGCCCCCCGCCCCCGCCCCCGCCCAGGCGCGCGCCCCCCGCCCCCCGCCCCCGCCCCCGCCCAGGCGCGCGCCCCCCCGCCCCCCGCCCCCGCCCCCGCCCCCGCCCCGGCGCGCGCCCCCCGCCCCCCGCCCCCCGCCCCCGCCCCCGCCCCGGCGCGCGCCCCCCGCCCCCCGCCCCCGCCCCGGCGCGCGCCCCCCGCCCCCGCCCCCGCCCCCGCCCCCCGCCCCCGCCCCCCGCCCCCGCCCCCGCCCCCGCCCAGCCAGCCGCCGAGCCACGTGCCCTCCGAGCCAGCCGCCCGCCCACGCACAGAGGGACAGCTCCTTCAGCAAAACTAACGGTCAACAATGGGAGAAAGAAACAGAGACGTTCATGGTAGAAACACGCATTCCATAAAAAGAAAAAAAGAAATACGCATTGATATTGTGGCGATGAAACAGAA
>NW_026292577.1:0-74250 GCF_023091745.1 Budorcas taxicolor
GAGGAACTCCAGGGTCGTGCCACCATTCCAAGAGTCCCCCAGATGTCTCAGTCCATCCAGAGGAACCTCTTTTCCCTTCACCGGCTCGTCTTTCACGCCGAGGATCGACTCACACCAAGGTGGCACGTGGCACAGCCCTGTGGGAAAGCCTCGTGGGAAAGCCTCGAGGGACAGCCTCGAGGGAAAGCCACAGATCCCTTGATCCACGTGACAGGAAGCGTGACACTACTGCTGCAGCTCGGGAGGAAAGCGCACGTGCATGCCCCCTCTCGAGACGAGGCCTGACTCCCCTGGGGAGACTCAGAAGCACCCCAAGATCCATGGCAACACTGGAGAGGAATCCTCAGGTTCCGGCCCCGACTCCACACAAGGACTGAGGCCCCGGCATGGACGGGAGAGGAATCCCGAGAGGTCCCCTAGCAACTCGCATGGGGACTGGCCTTTTCTGAGGCCACCAGAGCGGGTCCCTGAGGTCCCCGTTGTAACTCGAGAAGACCTGCCGCAACTCGAGAAAATCCAGGAGGTTCTCCCCTCCAGGCGAGATGAGGCCCATTTCCGCTGAGGCGTCTCGAGGCTGATCACACCTCACCTCTGGAACGTCGAAAGGGTCTTTCACACCCTTGGTGCAAATTAAGAAGTTCCCCGACATACCCTTCTCCACTCGAGAGGAATCACGATGGTCCCGCCCACATCCAGAGGAGCCCCGTTTCCGCCTCGTAGCTCGAGATGAGGGATCCTTTCCCTGCTTCGTCGGGAAAGAGTTCCCGGCGTTCCCGTCGCATCTCAAGAGGAGGCCCTCTCAACAGGAACGGCGAGAGGAACTCCAGGGTCGTGCCACCATTCCAAGAGCCCCCCAGATGTCTCAGTCCATTCCAGAGGAACCTCTTTTCCCTTCACCGGCTCGTCTTTCACGCCGAGGATCGACTCACACCAAGGTGGCACGTGGCACAGCCCTGTGGGAAAGCCTCGTGGGAAAGCCTCGAGGGACAGCCTCGAGGGAAAGCCACAGATCCCTTGATCCACGTGACAGGAAGCGTGACACTACTGCTGCAGCTCGGGAGGAAAGCGCACGTGCATGCCCCCACTCGAGACGAAGCCTGACCCCTGGGGAGACTCAGAAGCACCCCAAGATCCATGGCAACACTGGAGAGGAATCCTCAGGTTCCGGCCCCGACTCCACACAAGGACTGAGGCCCCGGCATGGACGGGAGAGGAATCCCGAGAGGTCCCCTAGCAACTCGCATGGGGACTGGCCTTTTCTGAGGCCACCAGAGCGGGTCCCTGAGGTCCCCGTCGTAACTCGAGAAGACCTGCCGCAACTCGCGAAAATCCAGGAGGTTCTCCCCTCCAGGCGAGATGAGGCCCATTTCCGCTGAGGCGTCTCGAGGCTGATCACACCTCACCTCTGGAACGTCGAAAGGGTCTTTCACACCCTTGGTGCAAATTAAGAAGTTCCCCGACATACCCTTCTCCACTCGAGAGGAATCACGATGGTCCCGCCCACATCCAGAGGAGCCCCGTTTCCGCCTCGTAGCTCGAGATGAGGGATCCTTTCCCTGCTTCGTCGGGAAAGAGTTCCCGGCGTTCCCGTCGCATCTCAAGATGAGGCCCTCTCAACAGGAACGGCGAGAGGAACTCCAGGGTCGTGCCACCATTCCAAGAGCCCCCCAGATGTCTCAGTCCATTCCAGAGGAACCTCTTTTCCCTTCACCGGCTCGTCTTTCACGCCGAGGATCGACTCACACCAAGGTGGCACGTGGCACAGCCCTGTGGGAAAGCCTCGTGGGAAAGCCTCGAGGGACAGCCTCGAGGGAAAGCCACAGATCCCTTGATCCACGTGACAGGAAGCGTGACACTACTGCTGCAGCTCGGGAGGAAAGCGCACGTGCATGCCCCCACTCGAGACGAAGCCTGACCCCTGGGGAGACTCAGAAGCACCCCAAGATCCATGGCAACACTGGAGAGGAATCCTCAGGTTCCGGCCCCGACTCCACACAAGGACTGAGGCCCCGGCATGGACGGGAGAGGAATCCCGAGAGGTCCCCTAGCAACTCGCATGGGGACTGGCCTTTCCTGAGGCCACCAGAGCGGGTCCCTGAGGTCCACGTCGTAACTCGAGAAGACCTGCCGCAACTCGAGAAAATCCAGGAGGTTCTCCCCTCCAGGCGAGATGAGGCCCATTTCCGCTGAGGCGTCTTGAGGCTGATCACACCTCACCTCTGGAACTTCGAAAGGGTCCTTCACACCCTTGGTGCAAATCAAGAAGTTCCCCGACCTAGCCGTCTCCACTCGAGAGGAATCACGAGGGTCCCGCCCACATCCAGAGGAGCCCCGTTTCCTCCTCGTAGCTCGAGATGAGGGATCCTTTCCCTGCTTCGTCAGGAAAGAGTTCCCGGCGTTCCCGTCGCATCTCAAGAGGAGGCCCTCTCAACAGGAAAGGCGAGAGGAACTCCAGGCTCGTGCCACCATTCCAAGAGTCCCCCAGATGTCTCAGTCCATTCCAGAGGAACCTCTTTTCCCTTCACCGGCTCGTCTTTCACGCCGAGGATCGACTCACACCAAGGTGGCACGTGGCACAGCCCTGTGGGAAAGCCTCGTGGGAAAGCCTCGAGGGACAGCCTCGAGGGAAAGCCACAGATCCCTTGATCCACGTGACAGGAAGCGTGACACTACTGCTGCAGCTCGGGAGGAAAGCGCACGTGCATGCCCCCACTCGAGACGAGGCCTGACTCCCCTGGGGAGACTCAGAAGCACCCCAAGATCCATGGCAACACTGGAGAGGAATCCTCAGGTTCCGGCCCCGACTCCACACAAGGACTGAGCCCCCGGCATGGACGGGAGAGGAATCCCGAGAGGTCCCCTAGCAACTCGCATGGGGACTGGCCTTTCCTGAGGCCACCAGAGCGGGTCCCTGAGGTCCCCGTCGTAACTCGAGAAGACCTGCCGCAACTCGAGAAAATCCAGGAGGTTCTCCCCTCCAGGCGAGATGAGGCCCATTTCCGCTGAGGCGTCTCGAGGCTGATCACACCACACCTCTGGAACTTCGAAGGGGTCCTTCACACCCTTGGTGCAAATCAAGAAGTTCCCCGACCTAGCCGTCTCCACTCGAGAGGAATCACGAGGGTCCCGCCCACATCCAGAGGAGCCCCGTTTCCTCCTCGTAGCTCGAGATGAGGGATCCTTTCCCTGCTTCGTCAGGAAAGAGTTCCCGGCGTTCCCGTCGCATCTCAAGAGGAGGCCCTCTCAACAGGAAAGGCGAGAGGAACTCCACGGTCGTGCCATCCAGTCCCAGATGTCTCAGTCCATTCCAGAGGAACCTCTTTTCCCTTCACCGGCTCGTCTTTCACGCCGAGGATCGACTCACACCAAGGTGGCACGTGGCACAGCCCTGTGGGAAAGCCTCGTGGGAAAGCCTCGAGGGACAGCCTCGAGGGAAAGCCACAGATCCCTTGATCCACGTGACAGGAAGCGTGACACTACTGCTGCAGCTCGGGAGGAAAGCGCACGGGCATGCCCCCACTCGAGACGAGGCCTGACTCCCCTGGGGAGACTCAGAAGCACCCCAAGATCCATGGCAACACTGGAGAGGAATCCTCAGGTTCCGGCCCCGACTCCACACAAGGACTGAGGCCCCGGCATGGACGGGAGAGGAATCCCGAGAGGTCCCCTAGGAACTCGCAAGGGGACTGGCCTTTCCTGAGGCCACCAGAGCGGGTCCCTGAGGTCCCCGTCGTAACTCGAGAAGACCTGCCGCAACTCGAGAAAATCCAGGAGGTTCTCCCCTCCAGGCGAGATGAGGCCCATTTCCGCTGAGGCGTCTCGAGGCTGATCACACCTCACCTCTGGAACTTCGAAAGGCTTCTTCACACCCTTGGTGCAAATCAAGAAGTTCCCCGACCTTTCTGTCTCCACTCGAGAGGAATCACGAGGGTCCCGCCCACATCCAGAGGAGCCCCGTTTCCGCCTCGTAGCTCGAGATGAGGGATCCTTTCCCTGCTTCGTCGGGAAAGAGTTCCCGGCCTTCCCGTCGCATCTCAAGAGGAGGCCCTCTCAACAGGAACGGCGAGAGGAACTCCAGGGTCGTGCCACCATTCCAAGAGTCCCCCAGATGTCTCAGTCCATCCAGAGGAACCTCTTTTCCCTTCACCGGCTCGTCTTTCACGCCGAGGATCGACTCACACCAAGGTGGCACGTGGCACAGCCCTGTGGGAAAGCCTCGTGGGAAAGCCTTGAGGGACAGCCTCGAGGGAAAGCCACAGATCCCTTGATCCACGTGACAGGAAGCGTGACACTACTGCTGCAGCTCGGGAGGAAAGCGCACGTGCATGCCCCTTCTCGAGACGAGGCCTGACTCCCCTGGGGAGACTCAGAAGCACCCCAAGATCCATGGCAACACTGGAGAGGAATCCTCAGGTTCCGGCCCCGACTCCACACAAGGACTGAGGCCCCGGCATGGACGGGAGAGGAATCCCGAGAGGTCCCCTAGCAACTCGCATGGGGACTGGCCTTTCCTGAGGCCACCAGAGCGGGTCCCTGAGGTCCACGTCGTAACTCGAGAAGACCTGCCGCAACTCGAGAAAATCCAGGAGGTTCTCCCCTCCAGGCGAGATGAGGCCCATTTCCGCTGAGGCGTCTCGAGGCTGATCACACCTCACCTCTGGAACTTCGAAAGGCTCCTTCACACCCTTGGTGCAAATCAAGAAGTTCCCCGACCTAGCCGTCTCCACTCGAGAGGAATCACGATGGTCCCGCCCACATCCAGAGGAGCCCCGTTTCCTCCTCGTAGCTCGAGATGAGGGATCCTTTCCCTGCTTCGTCAGGAAAGAGTTCCCGGCGTTCCCGTCGCATCTCAAGAGGAGGCCCTCTCAACAGGAAAGGCGAGAGGAACTCCACGGTCGTGCCACCATTCCAAGAGTCCCCCAGATGTCTCAGTCCATTCCAGAGGAACCTCTTTTCCCTTCACCGGCTCGTCTTTCACGCCGAGGATCGACTCACACCAAGGTGGCACGTGGCACAGCCCTGTGGGAAAGCCTCGTGGGAAAGCCTCGAGGGACAGCCTCGAGGGAAAGCCACAGATCCCTTGATCCACGTGACAGGAAGCGTGACACTACTGCTGCAGCTCGGGAGGAAAACGCACGTGCATGCCCCCACTCGAGACGAGGCCTGACTCCCCTGGGGAGACTCAGAAGCACCCCAAGATCCATGGCAACACTGGAGAGGAATCCTCAGGTTCCGGCCCCGACTCCACACAAGGACTGAGCCCCCGGCATGGACGGGAGAGGAATCCCGAGAGGTCCCCTAGCAACTCGCATGGGGACTGGCCTTTCCTGAGGCCACCAGAGCGGGTCCCTGAGGTCCCCGTCGTAACTCGAGAAGACCTGCCGCAACTCGAGAAAATCCAGGAGGTTCTCCCCTCCAGGCGAGATGAGGCCCATTTCCGCTGAGGCGTCTCGAGGCTGATCACACCACACCTCTGGAACTTCGAAGGGGTCCTTCACACCCTTGGTGCAAATCAAGAAGTTCCCCGACCTAGCCGTCTCCACTCGAGAGGAATCACGAGGGTCCCGCCCACATCCAGAGGAGCCCCGTTTCCTCCTCGTAGCTCGAGATGAGGGATCCTTCCCCTGCTTCGTCAGGAAAGAGTTCCCGGCGTTCCCGTCGCATCTCAAGAGGAGGCCCTCTCAACAGGAAAGGCGAGAGGAACTCCACGGTCGTGCCACCATTCCAAGAGTCCCCCAGATGTCTCAGTCCATTCCAGAGGAACCTCTTTTCCCTTCACCGGCTCGTCTTTCACGCCGAGGATCGACTCACACCAAGGTGGCACGTGGCACAGCCCTGTGGGAAAGCCTCGTGGGAAAGCCTCGAGGGACAGCCTCGAGGGAAAGCCACAGATCCCTTGATCCACGTGACAGGAAGCGTGACACTACTGCTGCAGCTCGGTAGGAAAGCGCACGTGCATGCCCCCACTCGAGACGAGGCCTGACTCCCCTGGGGAGACTCAGAAGCACCCCAAGATCCATGGCAACACTGGAGAGGAATCCTCAGGTTCCGGCCCCGACTCCACACAAGGACTGAGGCCCCGGCATGGACGGGAGAGGAATCCCGAGAGGTCCCCTAGCAACTCGCATGGGGACTGGCCTTTCCTGAGGCCACCAGAGCGGGTCCCTGAGGTCCACGTCGTAACTCGAGAAGACCTGCCGCAACTCGAGAAAATCCAGGAGGTTCTCCCCTCCAGGCGAGATGAGGCCCATTTCCGCTGAGGCGTCTCGAGGCTGATCACACCTCACCTCTGGAACTTCGAAAGGGTCCTTCACACCCTTGGTGCAAATCAAGAAGTTCCCCGACCTAGCCGTCTCCACTCGAGAGGAATCACGATGGTCCCGCCCACATCCAGAGGAGCCCCGTTTCCTCCTCGTAGCTCGAGATGAGGGATCCTTTCCCTGCTTCGTCAGGAAAGAGTTCCCGGCGTTCCCGTCGCATCTCAAGAGGAGGCCCTCTCAACAGGAAAGGCGAGAGGAACTCCACGGTCGTGCCACCATTCCAAGAGTCCCCCAGATGTCTCAGTCCATTCCAGAGGAACCTCTTTTCCCTTCACCGGCTCGTCTTTCACGCCGAGGATCGACTCACACCAAGGTGGCACGTGGCACAGCCCTGTGGGAAAGCCTCGTGGGAAAGCCTCGAGGGACAGCCTCGAGGGAAAGCCACAGATCCCTTGATCCACGTGACAGGAAGCGTGACACTACTGCTGCAGCTCGGGAGGAAAGCGCACGTGCATGCCCCCACTCGAGACGAGGCCTGACTCCCCTGGGGAGACTCAGAAGCACCCCAAGATCCATGGCAACACTGGAGAGGAATCCTCAGGTTCCGGCCCCGACTCCACACAAGGACTGAGCCCCCGGCATGGACGGGAGAGGAATCCCGAGAGGTCCCCTAGCAACTCGCATGGGGACTGGCCTTTCCTGACGCCACCAGAGCGGGTCCCTGAGGTCCCCGTCGTAACTCGAGAAGACCTGCCGCAACTCGAGAAAATCCAGGAGGTTCTCCCCTCCAGGCGAGATGAGGCCCATTTCCGCTGAGGCGTCTCGAGGCTGATCACACCACACCTCTGGAACTTCGAAGGGGTCCTTCACACCCTTGGTGCAAATCAAGAAGTTCCCCGACCTAGCCGTCTCCACTCGAGAGGAATCACGAGGGTCCCGCCCACATCCAGAGGAGCCCCGTTTCCTCCTCGTAGCTCGAGATGAGGGATCCTTTCCCTGCTTCGTCAGGAAAGAGTTCCCGGCGTTCCCGTCGCATCTCAAGAGGAGGCCCTCTCAACAGGAAAGGCGAGAGGAACTCCACGGTCGTGCCACCATTCCAAGAGTCCCCCAGATGTCTCAGTCCATTCCAGAGGAACCTCTTTTCCCTTCACCGGCTCGTCTTTCACGCCGAGGATCGACTCACACCAAGGTGGCACGTGGCACAGCCCTGTGGGAAAGCCTCGTGGGAAAGCCTCGAGGGACAGCCTCGAGGGAAAGCCACAGATCCCTTGATCCACGTGACAGGAAGCGTGACACTACTGCTGCAGCTCGGGAGGAAAGCACACGTGCATGCCCCCACTCGAGACGAGGCCTGACTCCCCTGGGGAGACTCAGAAGCACCCCAAGATCCATGGCAACACTGGAGAGGAATCCTCAGGTTCCGGCCCCGACTCCACACAAGGACTGAGGCCCCGGCATGGACGGGAGAGGAATCCCGAGAGGTCCCCTAGCAACTCGCATGGGGACTGGCCTTTCCTGAGGCCACCAGAGCGGGTCCCTGAGGTCCCCATCGTAACTCGAGAAGACCTGCCGCAACTCGAGAAAATCCAGGAGGTTCTCCCCTCCAGGCGAGATGAGGCCCATTTCCGCTGAGGCGTCTCGAGGCTGATCACACCTCACCTCTGGAACTTCGAAAGGGTCCTTCACACCCTTGGTGCAAATCAAGAAGTTCCCCGACCTAGCCGTCTCCACTCGAGAGGAATCACGAGGGTCCCGCCCACATCCAGAGGAGCCCCGTTTCCTCCTCGTAGCTCGAGATGAGGGATCCTTTCCCTGCTTCATCGGGAAAGAGTTCCCGGCGTTCCCGTCGCATCTCAAGAGGAGGCCCTCTCAACAGGAACGGCGAGAGGAACTCCAGGGCCGTGCCACCATTCCAAGAGCCCCCCAGATGTCTCAGTCCATCCAGAGGAACCTCTTTTCCCTTCACCGGCTCGTCTTTCACGCCGAGGATCGACTCACACCAAGGTGGCACGTGGCACAGCCCTGTGGGAAAGCCTCGTGGGAAAGCCTCGAGGGACAGCCTCGAGGGAAAGCCACAGATCCCTTGATCCACGTGACAGGAAGCGTGACACTACTGCTGCAGCTCGGGAGGAAAGCGCACGTGCATGCCCCCTCTCGAGACGAGGCCTGACTCCCCTGGGGAGACTCAGAAGCACCCCAAGATCCATGGCAACACTGGAGAGGAATCCTCAGGTTCCGGCCCCGACTCCACACAAGGACTGAGGCCCCGGCATGGACGGGAGAGGAATCCCGAGAGGTCCCCTAGCAACTCGCATGGGGACTGGCCTTTTCTGAGGCCACCAGTGCGGGTCCCTGAGGTCCCCGTCGTAACTCGAGAAGACCTGCCGCAACTCGAGAAAATCCAGGAGGTTCTCCCCTCCAGGCGAGATGAGGCCCATTTCCGCTGAGGCATCTCGAGGCTGATCACACCTCACCTCTGGAACGTCGAAAGGGTCTTTCACACCCTTGGTGCAAATTAAGAAGTTCCCCGACATACCCTTCTCCACTCGAGAGGAATCACGATGGTCCCGCCCACATCCAGAGGAGCCCCGTTTCCGCCTCTTAGCTCGAGATGAGGGATCCTTTCCCTGCTTCGTCGGGAAAGAGTTCCCGGCGTTCCCGTCGCATCTCAAGATGAGGCCCTCTCAACAGGAACGGCGAGAGGAACTCCAGGGTCGTGCCACCATTCCAAGAGCCCCCCAGATGTCTCAGTCCATTCCAGAGGAACCTCTTTTCCCTTCACCGGCTCGTCTTTCACGCCGAGGATCGACTCACACCAAGGTGGCACGTGGCACAGCCCTGTGGGAAAGCCTCGTGGGAAAGCCTCGAGGGACAGCCTCGAGGGAAAGCCACAGATCCCTTGATCCACGTGACAGGAAGCGTGACACTACTGCTGCAGCTCGGGAGGAAAGCGCACGTGCATGCCCCCACTCGAGACGAAGCCTGACCCCTGGGGAGACTCAGAAGCACCCCAAGATCCATGGCAACACTGGAGAGGAATCCTCAGGTTCCGGCCCCGACTCCACACAAGGACTGAGGCCCCGGCATGGACGGGAGAGGAATCCTGAGAGGTCCCCTAGCAACTCGCATGGGGACTGGCCTTTCCTGAGGCCACCAGAGCGGGTCCCTGAGGTCCACGTCGTAACTCGAGAAGACCTGCCGCAACTCGAGAAAATCCAGGAGGTTCTCCCCTCCAGGCGAGATGAGGCCCATTTCCGCTGAGGCGTCTCGAGGCTGATCACACCTCACCTCTGGAACTTCGAAAGGGTCCTTCACACCCTTGGTGCAAATCAAGAAGTTCCCCGACCTAGCCGTCTCCACTCGAGAGGAATCACGAGGGTCCCGCCCACATCCAGAGGAGCCCCGTTTGCTCCTCGTAGCTCGAGATGAGGGATCCTTTCCCTGCTTCATCGGGAAAGAGTTCCCGGCGTTCCCGTCGCATCTCAAGAGGAGGCCCTCTCAACAGGAACGGCGAGAGGAACTCCAGGGTCGTGCCACCATTCCAAGAGCCCCCCAGATGTCTCAGTCCATCCAGAGGAACCTCTTTTCCCTTCACCGGCTCGTCTTTCACGCCGAGGATCGACTCACACCAAGGTGGCACGTGGCACAGCCCTGTGGGAAAGCCTCGTGGGAAAGCCTCGAGGGACAGCCTCGAGGGAAAGCCACAGATCCCTTGATCCACGTGACAGGAAGCGTGACACTACTGCTGCAGCTCGGGAGGAAAGCGCACGTGCATGCCCCCTCTCGAGACGAGGCCTGACTCCCCTGGGGAGACTCAGAAGCACCCCAAGATCCATGGCAACACTGGAGAGGAATCCTCAGGTTCCGGCCCCGACCCCACACAAGGACTGAGGCCCCGGCATGGACGGGAGAGGAATCCCGAGAGGTCCCCTAGCAACTCGCATGGGGACTGGCCTTTTCTGAGGCCACCAGAGCGGGTCCCTGAGGTCCCCGTCGTAACTCGAGAAGACCTGCCGCAACTCGAGAAAATCCAGGAGATTCTCCCCTCCAGGCGAGATGAGGCCCATTTCCGCTGAGGCGTCTCGAGGCTGATCACACCTCACCTCTGGAACGTCGAAAGGGTCTTTCACACCCTTGGTGCAAATTAAGAAGTTCCCCGACATACCCTTCTCCACTCGAGAGGAATCACGATGGTCCCGCCCACATCCAGAGGAGCCCCGTTTCCGCCTCGTAGCTCGAGATGAGGGATCCTTTCCCTGCTTCGTCGGGAAAGAGTTCCCGGCGTTCCCGTCGCATCTCAAGATGAGGCCCTCTCAACAGGAACGGCGAGAGGAACTCCAGGGTCGTGCCACCATTCCAAGAGCCCCCCAGATGTCTCAGTCCATTCCAGAGGAACCTCTTTTCCCTTCACCGGCTCGTCTTTCACGCCGAGGATCGACTCACACCAAGGTGGCACGTGGCACAGCCCTGTGGGAAAGCCTCGTGGGAAAGCCTCGAGGGACAGCCTCGAGGGAAAGCCACAGATCCCTTGATCCACGTGACAGGAAGCGTGACACTACTGCTGCAGCTCGGGAGGAAAGCGCACGTGCATGCCCCCACTCGAGACGAAGCCTGACCCCTGGGGAGACTCAGAAGCACCCCAAGATCCATGGCAACACTGGAGAGGAATCCTCAGGTTCCGTCCCCAACTCCACACAAGGACTGAGGCCCCGGCATGGACGGGAGAGGAATCCCGAGAGGTCCCCTAGCAACTCGCATGGGGACTGGCCTTTCCTGAGGCCACCAGAGCGGGTCCCTGATGTCCCCATCGTAACTCGAGAAGACCTGCCACAACTCGAGAAAATCCAGGAGGTTCTCCCCTCCAGGCGAGATGAGGCCCATTTCCGCTGAGGCGTCTCGAGGCTGATCACACCTCACCTCTGGAACTTCGAAAGGCTCCTTGACACCCTTTGTGCAAATCAAGAAGTTCCCCGACCTAGCCGTCTCCACTCGAGAGGAATCACGAGGGTCCCGCCCACATCCAGAGGAGACCCGTTTCCACCTCGTAGCTCGAGATGAGGGATCCTTTCCCTGCTTCGTCGGGAAAGAGTTCCCGGCCTTCCCGTCGCATCTCAAGAGGAGGCCCTCTCAACAGGAACGGCGAGAGGAACTCCAGGGTCGTGCCACCATTCCAAGAGTCCCCCAGATGTCTCAGTCCATCCAGAGGAACCTCTTTTCCCTTCACCGGCTCGTCTTTCACGCCGAGGATCGACTCACACCAAGGTGGCACGTGGCACAGCCCTGTGGGAAAGCCTCGTGGGAAAGCCTCGAGGGACAGCCTCGAGGGAAAGCCACAGATCCCTTGATCCACGTGACAGGAAGCGTGACACTACTGCTGCAGCTCGGGAGGAAAGCGCACGTGCATGCCCCCTCTCGAGACGAGGCCTGACTCCCCTGGGGAGACTCAGAAGCACCCCAAGATCCATGGCAACACTGGAGAGGAATCCTCAGGTTCCGGCCCCGACTCCACACAAGGACTGAGGCCCCGGCATGGACGGGAGAGGAATCCCGAGAGGTCCCCTAGCAACTCGCATGGGGACTGGCCTTTTCTGAGGCCACCAGAGCGGGTCCCTGAGGTCCCCGTCGTAACTCGAGAAGACCTGCCGCAACTCGAGAAAATCCAGGAGGTTCTCCCCTCCAGGCGAGATGAGGCCCATTTCCGCTGAGGCGTCTCGAGGCTGATCACACCTCACCTCTGGAACGTCGAAAGGGTCTTTCACACCCTTGGTGCAAATTAAGAAGTTCCCCGACATACCCTTCTCCACTCGAGAGGAATCACGATGGTCCCGCCCACATCCAGAGGAGCCCCGTTTCCGCCTCGTAGCTCGAGATGAGGGATCCTTTCCCTGCTTCGTCGGGAAAGAGTTCCCGGCGTTCCCGTCGCATCTCAAGATGAGGCCCTCTCAACAGGAACGGCGAGAGGAACTCCAGGGTCGTGCCACCATTCCAAGAGCCCCCCAGATGTCTCAGTCCATTCCAGAGGAACCTCTTTTCCCTTCACCGGCTCGTCTTTCACGCCGAGGATCGACTCACACCAAGGTGGCACGTGGCACAGCCCTGTGGGAAAGCCTGGTGGAAAAGCCTCGAGGGACAGCCTCGAGGGAAAGCCACAGATCCCTTGATCCACGTGACAGGAAGCGTGACACTACTGCTGCAGCTCGGGAGGAAAGCGCACGTGCATGCCCCCACTCGAGACGAAGCCTGACCCCTGGGGAGACTCAGAAGCACCCCAAGATCCATGGCAACACTGGAGAGGAATCCTCAGGTTCCGGCCCCGACTCCACACAAGGACTGAGGCCCCGGCATGGACGGGAGAGGAATCCCGAGAGGTCCCCTAGCAACTCGCATGGGGACTGGCCTTTTCTGAGGCCACCAGAGCGGGTCCCTGAGGTCCCCGTCGTAACTCGAGAAGACCTGCCGCAACTCGCGAAAATCCAGGAGGTTCTCCCCTCCAGGCGAGATGAGGCCCATTTCCGCTGAGGCGTCTCGAGGCTGATCACACCTCACCTCTGGAACGTCGAAAGGGTCTTTCACACCCTTGGTGCAAATTAAGAAGTTCCCCGACATACCCTTCTCCACTCGAGAGGAATCACGATGGTCCCGCCCACATCCAGAGGAGCCCCGTTTCCGCCTCGTAGCTCGAGATGAGGGATCCTTTCCCTGCTTCGTCGGGAAAGAGTTCCCGGCGTTCCCGTCGCATCTCAAGATGAGGCCCTCACAACAGGAACGGCGAGAGGAACTCCAGGGTCGTGCCACCATTCCAAGAGCCCCCCAGATGTCTCAGTCCATTCCAGAGGAACCTCTTTTCCCTTCACCGGCTCGTCTTTCACGCCGAGGATCGACTCACACCAAGGTGGCACGTGGCACAGCCCTGTGGGAAAGCCTCGTGGGAAAGCCTCGAGGGACAGCCTCGAGGGAAAGCCACAGATCCCTTGATCCACGTGACAGGAAGCGTGACACTACTGCTGCAGCTCGGGAGGAAAGCGCACGTGCATGCCCCCACTCGAGACGAAGCCTGACCCCTGGGGAGACTCAGAAGCACCCCAAGATCCATGGCAACACTGGAGAGGAATCCTCAGGTTCCGGCCCCGACTCCACACAAGGACTGAGGCCCCGGCATGGACGGGAGAGGAATCCCGAGAGGTCCCCTAGCAACTCGCATGGGGACTGGCCTTTCCTGAGGCCACCAGAGCGGGTCCCTGAGGTCCACGTCGTAACTCGAGAAGACCTGCCGCAACTCGAGAAAATCCAGGAGGTTCTCCCCTCCAGGCGAGATGAGGCCCATTTCCGCTGAGGCGTCTTGAGGCTGATCACACCTCACCTCTGGAACTTCGAAAGGGTCCTTCACACCCTTGGTGCAAATCAAGAAGTTCCCCGACCTAGCCGTCTCCACTCGAGAGGAATCACGAGGGTCCCGCCCACATCCACAGGAGCCCCGTTTCCTCCTCGTAGCTCGAGATGAGGGATCCTTTCCCTGCTTCGTCAGGAAAGAGTTCCCGGCGTTCCCGTCGCATCTCAAGAGGAGGCCCTCTCAACAGGAAAGGCGAGAGGAACTCCACGGTCGTGCCACCATTCCAAGAGTCCCCCAGATGTCTCAGTCCATTCCAGAGGAACCTCTTTTCCCTTCACCGGCTCGTCTTTCACGCCGAGGATCGACTCACACCAAGGTGGCACGTGGCACAGCCCTGTGGGAAAGCCTCGTGGGAAAGCCTCGAGGGACAGCCTCGAGGGAAAGCCACAGATCCCTTGATCCACGTGACAGGAAGCGTGACACTACTGCTGCAGCTCGGGAGGAAAGCGCACGTGCATGCCCCCACTCGAGACGAGGCCTGACTCCCCTGGGGAGACTCAGAAGCACCCCAAGATCCATGGCAACACTGGAGAGGAATCCTCAGGTTCCGGCCCCGACTCCACACAAGGACTGAGGCCCCGGCATGGACGGGAGAGGAATCCCGAGAGGTCCCCTAGCAACTCGCATGGGGACTGGCCTTTCCTGAGGCCACCAGAGCGGGTCCCTGAGGTCCCCGTCGTAACTCGAGAAGACCTGCCGCAACTCGAGAAAATCCAGGAGGTTCTCCCCTCCAGGCGAGATGAGGCCCATTTCCGCTGAGGCGTCTCGAGGCTGATCACACCACACCTCTGGAACTTCGAAGGGGTCCTTCACACCCTTGGTGCAAATCAAGAAGTTCCCCGACCTAGCCGTCTCCACTCGAGAGGAATCACGAGGGTCCCGCCCACATCCAGAGGAGCCCCGTTTCCTCCTCGTAGCTCGAGATGAGGGATCCTTTCCCTGCTTCGTCAGGAAAGAGTTCCCGGCGTTCCCGTCGCATCTCAAGAGGAGGCCCTCTCAACAGGAAAGGCGAGAGGAACTCCACGGTCGTGCCACCATTCCAAGAGTCCCCCAGATGTCTCAGTCCATTCCAGAGGAACCTCTTTTCCCTTCACCGGCTCGTCTTTCACGCCGAGGATCGACTCACACCAAGGTGGCACGTGGCACAGCCCTGTGGGAAAGCCTCGTGGGAAAGCCTCGAGGGACAGCCTCGAGGGAAAGCCACAGATCCCTTGATCCACGTGACAGGAAGCGTGACACTACTGCTGCAGCTCGGGAGGAAAGCGCACGTGCATGCCCCCACTCGAGACGAGGCCTAACTCCCCTGGGGAGACTCAGAAGCACCCCAAGATCCATGGCAACACTGGAGAGGAATCCTCAGGTTCCGGCCCCGACTCCACACAAGGACTGAGGCCCCGGCATGGACGGGAGAGGAATCCCGAGAGGTCCCCTAGCAACTCGCAAGGGGACTGGCCTTTCCTGAGGCCACCAGAGCGGGTCCCTGAGGTCCCCGTCGTAACTCGAGAAGACCTGCCGCAACTCGAGAAAATCCAGGAGGTTCTCCCCTCCAGGCGAGATGAGGCCCATTTCCGCTGAGGCGTCTCGAGGCTGATCACACCTCACCTCTGGAACTTCGAAAGGCTTCTTCACACCCTTGGTGCAAATCAAGAAGTTCCCCGACCTTGCTGTCTCCACTCGAGAGGAATCACGAGGGTCCCGCCCAAATCCAGAGGAGCCCCGTTTCCGCCTCGTAGCTCGAGATGAGGGATCCTTTCCCTGCTTCGTCGGGAAAGAGTTCCCGGCCTTCCCGTCGCATCTCAAGAGGAGGCCCTCTCAACAGGAACGGCGAGAGGAACTCCAGGGTCGTGCCACCATTCCAAGAGTCCCCCAGATGTCTCAGTCCATCCAGAGGAACCTCTTTTCCCTTAACCGGCTCGTCTTTCACGCCGAGGATCGACTCACACCAAGGTGGCACGTGGCACAGCCCTGTGGGAAAGCCTCGTGGGAAAGCCTTGAGGGACAGCCTCGAGGGAAAGCCACAGATCCCTTGATCCACGTGACAGGAAGCGTGACACTACTGCTGCAGCTCGGGAGGAAAGCGCACGTGCATGCCCCTTCTCGAGACGAGGCCTGACTCCCCTGGGGAGACTCAGAAGCACCCCAAGATCCATGGCAACACTGGAGAGGAATCCTCAGGTTCCGGCCCCGACTCCACACAAGGACTGAGGCCCCGGCATGGACGGGAGAGGAATCCCGAGAGGTCCCCTAGCAACTCGCATGGGGACTGGCCTTTCCTGAGGCCACCAGAGCGGGTCCCTGAGGTCCACGTCGTAACTCGAGAAGACCTGCCGCAACTCGAGAAAATCCAGGAGGTTCTCCCCTCCAGGCGAGATGAGGCCCATTTCCGCTGAGGCGTCTCGAGGCTGATCACACCTCACCTCTGGAACTTCGAAAGGGTCCTTCACACCCTTGGTGCAAATCAAGAAGTTCCCCGACCTAGCCGTCTCCACTCGAGAGGAATCACGATGGTCCCGCCCACATCCAGAGGAGCCCCGTTTCCTCCTCGTAGCTCGAGATGAGGGATCCTTTCCCTGCTTCGTCAGGAAAGAGTTCCCGGCGTTCCCGTCGCATCTCAAGAGGAGGCCCTCTCAACAGGAAAGGCGAGAGGAACTCCACGGTCGTGCCACCATTCCAAGAGTCCCCCAGATGTCTCAGTCCATTCCAGAGGAACCTCTTTTCCCTTCACCGGCTCGTCTTTCACGCCGAGGATCGACTCACACCAAGGTGGCACGTGGCACAGCCCTGTGGGAAAGCCTCGTGGGAAAGCCTCGAGGGACAGCCTCGAGGGAAAGCCACAGATCCCTTGATCCACGTGACAGGAAGCGTGACACTACTGCTGCAGCTCGGGAGGAAAGCGCACGTGCATGCCCCCACTCGAGACGAGGCCTGACTCCCCTGGGGAGACTCAGAAGCACCCCAAGATCCATGGCAACACTGGAGAGGAATCCTCAGGTTCCGGCCCCGACTCCACACAAGGACTGAGCCCCCGGCATGGACGGGAGAGGAATCCCGAGAGGTCCCCTAGCAACTCGCATGGGGACTGGCCTTTCCTGACGCCACCAGAGCGGGTCCCTGAGGTCCCCGTCGTAACTCGAGAAGACCTGCCGCAACTCGAGAAAATCCAGGAGGTTCTCCCCTCCAGGCGAGATGAGGCCCATTTCCGCTGAGGCGTCTCGAGGCTGATCACACCACACCTCTGGAACTTCGAAGGGGTCCTTCACACCCTTGGTGCAAATCAAGAAGTTCCCCGACCTAGCCGTCTCCACTCGAGAGGAATCACGAGGGTCCCGCCCACATCCAGAGGAGCCCCGTTTCCTCCTCGTAGCTCGAGATGAGGGATCCTTTCCCTGCTTCGTCAGGAAAGAGTTCCCGGCGTTCCCGTCGCATCTCAAGAGGAGGCCCTCTCAACAGGAAAGGCGAGAGGAACTCCACGGTCGTGCCACCATTCCAAGAGTCCCCCAGATGTCTCAGTCCATTCCAGAGGAACCTCTTTTCCCTTCACCGGCTCGTCTTTCACGCCGAGGATCGACTCACACCAAGGTGGCACGTGGCACAGCCCTGTGGGAAAGCCTCGTGGGAAAGCCTCGAGGGACAGCCTCGAGGGAAAGCCACAGATCCCTTGATCCACGTGACAGGAAGCGTGACACTACTGCTGCAGCTCGGGAGGAAAGCGCACGTGCATGCCCCCACTCGAGACGAGGCCTGACTCCCCTGGGGAGACTCAGAAGCACCCCAAGATCCATGGCAACACTGGAGAGGAATCCTCAGGTTCCGGCCCCGACTCCACACAAGGACTGAGGCCCCGGCATGGACGGGAGAGGAATCCCGAGAGGTCCCCTAGCAACTCGCATGGGGACTGGCCTTTCCTGAGGCCACCAGAGCGGGTCCCTGAGGTCCCCATCGTAACTCGAGAAGACCTGCCGCAACTCGAGAAAATCCAGGAGGTTCTCCCCTCCAGGCGAGATGAGGCCCATTTCCGCTGAGGCGTCTCGAGGCTGATCACACCTCACCTCTGGAACTTCGAAAGGCTCCTTGACACCCTTGGTGCAAATCAAGAAGTTCCCCGACCTAGCCGTCTCCACTCGAGAGGAATCACGAGGGTCCCGCCCACATCCAGAGGAGACCCGTTTCCACCTCGTAGCTCGAGATGAGGGATCCTTTCCCTGCTTCGTCGGGAAAGAGTTCCCGGCCTTCCCGTCGCATCTCAAGAGGAGGCCCTCTCAACAGGAACGGCGAGAGGAACTCCAGGGTCGTGCCACCATTCCAAGAGTCCCCCAGATGTCTCAGTCCATCCAGAGGAACCTCTTTTCCCTTCACCGGCTCGTCTTTCACGCCGAGGATCGACTCACACCAAGGTGGCACGTGGCACAGCCCTGTGGGAAAGCCTCGTGGGAAAGCCTCGAGGGACAGCCTCGAGGGAAAGCCACAGATCCCTTGATCCACGTGACAGGAAGCGTGACACTACTGCTGCAGCTCGGGAGGAAAGCGCACGTGCATGCCCCCTCTCGAGACGAGGCCTGACTCCCCTGGGGAGACTCAGAAGCACCCCAAGATCCATGGCAACACTGGAGAGGAATCCTCAGGTTCCGGCCCCGACTCCACACAAGGACTGAGGCCCCGGCATGGACGGGAGAGGAATCCCGAGAGGTCCCCTAGCAACTCGCATGGGGACTGGCCTTTTCTGAGGCCACCAGAGCGGGTCCCTGAGGTCCCCGTCGTAACTCGAGAAGACCTGCCGCAACTCGAGAAAATCCAGGAGGTTCTCCCCTCCAGGCGAGATGAGGCCCATTTCCGCTGAGGCATCTCGAGGCTGATCACACCTCACCTCTGGAACGTCGAAAGGGTCTTTCACACCCTTGGTGCAAATTAAGAAGTTCCCCGACATACCCTTCTCCACTCGAGAGGAATCACGATGGTCCCGCCCACATCCAGAGGAGCCCCGTTTCCGCCTCGTAGCTCGAGATGAGGGATCCTTTCCCTGCTTCGTCGGGAACGAGTTCCCGGCGTTCCCGTCGCATCTCAAGATGAGGCCCTCTCAACAGGAACGGCGAGAGGAACTCCAGGGTCGTGCCACCATTCCAAGAGCCCCCCAGATGTCTCAGTCCATTCCAGAGGAACCTCTTTTCCCTTCACCGGCTCGTCTTTCACGCCGAGGATCGACTCACACCAAGGTGGCACGTGGCACAGCCCTGTGGGAAAGCCTCGTGGGAAAGCCTCGAGGGACAGCCTCGAGGGAAAGCCACAGATCCCTTGATCCACGTGACAGGAAGCGTGACACTACTGCTGCAGCTCGGGAGGAAAGCGCACGTGCATGCCCCCACTCGAGACGAAGCCTGACCCCTGGGGAGACTCAGAAGCACCCCAAGATCCATGGCAACACTGGAGAGGAATCCTCAGGTTCCGGCCCCGACTCCACACAAGGACTGAGGCCCCGGCATGGACGGGAGAGGAATCCCGAGAGGTCCCCTAGCAACTCGCATGGGGACTGGCCTTTCCTGAGGCCACCAGAGCGGGTCCCTGAGGTCCACGTCGTAACTCGAGAAGACCTGCCGCAACTCGAGAAAATCCAGGAGGTTCTCCCCTCCAGGCGAGATGAGGCCCATTTCCGCTGAGGCATCTCGAGGCTGATCACACCTCACCTCTGGAACTTCGAAAGGGTCCTTCACACCCTTGGTGCAAATCAAGAAGTTCCCCGACCTAGCCGTCTCCACTCGAGAGGAATCACGAGGGTCCCGCCCACATCCAGAGGAGCCCCGTTTCCTCCTCGTAGCTCGAGATGAGGGATCCTTTCCCTGCTTCATCGGGAACGAGTTCCCGGCGTTCCCGTCGCATCTCAAGAGGAGGCCCTCTCAACAGGAACGGCGAGAGGAACTCCAGGGTCGTGCCACCATTCCAAGAGCCCCCCAGATGTCTCAGTCCATTCCAGAGGAACCTCTTTTCCCTTCACCGGCTCGTCTTTCACGCCGAGGATCGACTCACACCAAGGTGGCACGTGGCACAGCCCTGTGGGAAAGCCTCGTGGGAAAGCCTCGAGGGACAGCCTCGAGGGAAAGCCACAGATCCCTTGATCCACGTGACAGGAAGCGTGACACTACTGCTGCAGCTCGGGAGGAAAGCGCACGTGCATGCCCCCACTCGAGACGAGGCCTGACTCCCCTGGGGAGACTCAGAAGCACCCCAAGATCCATGGCAACACTGGAGAGGAATCCTCAGGTTCCGGCCCCGACTCCACACAAGGACTGAGGCCCCGGCATGGACGGGAGAGGAATCCCGAGAGGTCCCCTAGCAACTCGCATGGGGACTGGCCTTTTCTGAGGCCACCAGAGCGGGTCCCTGAGGTCCCCGTCGTAACTCGAGAAGACCTGCCGCAACTCGAGAAAATCCAGGAGGTTCTCCCCTCCAGGCGAGATGAGGCCCATTTCCGCTGAGGCGTCTCGAGGCTGATCACACCTCACCTCTGGAACGTCAAAAGGGTCTTTCACACCCTTGGTGCAAATTAAGAAGTTCCCCGACATACCCTTCTCCACTCGAGAGGAATCACGATGGTCCCGCCCACATCCAGAGGAGCCCCGTTTCCGCCTCGTAGCTCGAGATGAGGGATCCTTTCCCTGCTTCGTCGGGAAAGAGTTCCCGGCGTTCCCGTCGCATCTCAAGATGAGGCCCTCTCAACAGGAACGGCGAGAGGAACTCCAGGGTCGTGCCACCATTCCAAGAGCCCCCCAGATGTCTCAGTCCATTCCAGAGGAACCTCTTTTCCCTTCACCGGCTCGTCTTTCACGCCGAGGATCGACTCACACCAAGGTGGCACGTGGCACAGCCCTGTGGGAAAGCCTCGTGGGAAAGCCTCGAGGGACAGCCTCGAGGGAAAGCCACAGATCCCTTGATCCACGTGACAGGAAGCGTGACACTACTGCTGCAGCTCGGGAGGAAAGCGCACGTGCATGCCCCCACTCGAGACGAAGCCTGACCCCTGGGGAGACTCAGAAGCACCCCAAGATCCATGGCAACACTGGAGAGGAATCCTCAGGTTCCGGCCCCGACTCCACACAAGGACTGAGGCCCCGGCATGGACGGGAGAGGAATCCTGAGAGGTCCCCTAGCAACTCGCATGGGGACTGGCCTTTCCTGAGGCCACCAGAGCGGGTCCCTGAGGTCCACGTCGTAACTCGAGAAGACCTGCCGCAACTCGAGAAAATCCAGGAGGTTCTCCCCTCCAGGCGAGATGAGGCCCATTTCCGCTGAGGCGTCTCGAGGCTGATCACACCTCACCTCTGGAACTTCGAAAGGGTCCTTCACACCCTTGGTGCAAATCAAGAAGTTCCCCGACCTAGCCGTCTCCACTCGAGAGGAATCACGAGGGTCCCGCCCACATCCAGAGGAGCCCCGTTTCCTCCTCGTAGCTCGAGATGAGGGATCCTTTCCCTGCTTCATCGGGAAAGAGTTCCCGGCGTTCCCGTCGCATCTCAAGAGGAGGCCCTCTCAACAGGAACGGCGAGAGGAACTCCAGGGTCGTGCCACCATTCCAAGAGCCCCCCAGATGTCTCAGTCCATTCCAGAGGAACCTCTTTTCCCTTCACCGGCTCGTCTTTCACGCCGAGGATCGACTCACACCAAGGTGGCACGTGGCACAGCCCTGTGGGAAAGCCTCGTGGGAAAGCCTCGAGGGACAGCCTCGAGGGAAAGCCACAGATCCCTTGATCCACGTGACAGGAAGCGTGACACTACTGCTGCAGCTCGGGAGGAAAGCGCACGTGCATGCCCCCACTCGAGACGAGGCCTGACTCCCCTGGGGAGACTCAGAAGCACCCCAAGATCCATGGCAACACTGGAGAGGAATCCTCAGGTTCCGGCCCCGACTCCACACAAGGACTGAGGCCCCGGCATGGACGGGAGAGGAATCCCGAGAGGTCCCCTAGCAACTCGCATGGGGACTGGCCTTTTCTGAGGCCACCAGAGCGGGTCCCTGAGGTCCCCGTCGTAACTCGAGAAGACCTGCCGCAACTCGAGAAAATCCAGGAGGTTCTCCCCTCCAGGCGAGATGAGGCCCATTTCCGCTGAGGCGTCTCGAGGCTGATCACACCTCACCTCTGGAACGTCGAAAGGGTCTTTCACACCCTTGGTGCAAATTAAGAAGTTCCCCGACATACCCTTCTCCACTCGAGAGGAATCACGATGGTCCCGCCCACATCCAGAGGAGCCCCGTTTCCGCCTCGTAGCTCGAGATGAGGGATCCTTTCCCTGCTTCGTCGGGAAAGAGTTCCCGGCGTTCCCGTCGCATCTCAAGATGAGGCCCTCTCAACAGGAACGGCGAGAGGAACTCCAGGGTCGTGCCACCATTCCAAGAGCCCCCCAGATGTCTCAGTCCATTCCAGAGGAACCTCTTTTCCCTTCACCGGCTCGTCTTTCACGCCGAGGATCGACTCACACCAAGGTGGCACGTGGCACAGCCCTGTGGGAAAGCCTCGTGGGAAAGCCTCGAGGGACAGCCTCGAGGGAAAGCCACAGATCCCTTGATCCACGTGACAGGAAGCGTGACACTACTGCTGCAGCTCGGGAGGAAAGCGCACGTGCATGCCCCCACTCGAGACGAAGCCTGACCCCTGGGGAGACTCAGAAGCACCCCAAGATCCATGGCAACACTGGAGAGGAATCCTCAGGTTCCGGCCCAGACTCCACACAAGGACTGAGGCCCCGGCATGGACGGGAGAGGAATCCCGAGAGGTCCCCTAGCAACTCGCATGGGGACTGGCCTTTCCTGAGGCCACCAGAGCGGGTCCCTGAGGTCCACGTCGTAACTCGAGAAGACCTGCCGCAACTCGAGAAAATCCAGGAGGTTCTCCCCTCCAGGCGAGATGAGGCCCATTTCCGCTGAGGCGTCTCGAGGCTGATCACACCTCACCTCTGGAACTTCGAAAGGGTCCTTCACACCCTTGGTGCAAATCAAGAAGTTCCCCGACCTAGCCGTCTCCACTCGAGAGGAATCACGAGGGTCCCGCCCACATCCAGAGGAGCCCCGTTTCCTCCTCGTAGCTCGAGATGAGGGATCCTTTCCCTGCTTCATCGGAAAAGAGTTCCCGGCGTTCCCGTCGCATCTCAAGAGGAGGCCCTCTCAACAGGAACGGCGAGAGGAACTCCAGGGTCGTGCCACCATTCCAAGAGCCCCCCAGATGTCTCAGTCCATTCCAGAGGAACCTCTTTTCCCTTCACCGGCTCGTCTTTCACGCCGAGGATCGACTCACACCAAGGTGGCACGTGGCACAGCCCTGTGGGAAAGCCTCGTGGGAAAGCCTCGAGGGACAGCCTCGAGGGAAAGCCACAGATCCCTTGATCCACGTGACAGGAAGCGTGACACTACTGCTGCAGCTCGGGAGGAAAGCGCACGTGCATGCCCCCACTCGAGACGAGGCCTGACTCCCCTGGGGAGACTCAGAAGCACCCCAAGATCCATGGCAACACTGGAGAGGAATCCTCAGGTTCCGGCCCCGACTCCACACAAGGACTGAGGCCCCGGCATGGACGGGAGAGGAATCCCGAGACGTCCCCTAGCAACTCGCATGGGGACTGGCCTTTCCTGAGGCCACCAGAGCGGGTCCCTGAGGTCCCCATCGTAACTCGAGAAGACCTGCCGCAACTCGAGAAAATCCAGGAGGTTCTCCCCTCCAGGCGAGATGAGGCCCATTTCCGCTGAGGCGTCTCGAGGCTGATCACACCTCACCTCTGGAACGTCGAAAGGGTCTTTCACACCCTTGGTGCAAATTAAGAAGTTCCCCGACATACCCGTCTCCACTCGAGAGGAATCACGATGGTCCCGCCCACATCCAGAGGAGCCCCGTTTCCGCCTCGTAGCTCGAGATGAGGGATCCTTTCCCTGCTTCGTCGGGAAAGAGTTCCCGGCGTTCCCGTCGCATCTCAAGATGAGGCCCTCTCAACAGGAACGGCGAGAGGAACTCCAGGGTCGTGCCACCATTCCAAGAGCCCCCCAGATGTCTCAGTCCATTCCAGAGGAACCTCTTTTCCCTTCACCGGCTCGTCTTTCACGCCGAGGATCGACTCACACCAAGGTGGCACGTGGCACAGCCCTGTGGGAAAGCCTCGTGGGAAAGCCTCGAGGGACAGCCTCGAGGGAAAGCCACAGATCCCTTGATCCACGTGACAGGAAGCGTGACACTACTGCTGCAGCTCGGGAGGAAAGCGCACGTGCATGCCCCCACTCGAGACGAAGCCTGACCCCTGGGGAGACTCAGAAGCACCCCAAGATCCATGGCAACACTGGAGAGGAATCCTCAGGTTCCGGCCCCGACTCCACACAAGGACTGAGGCCCCGGCATGGACGGGAGAGGAATCCCGAGAGGTCCCCTAGCAACTCGCATGGGGACTGGCCTTTCCTGAGGCCACCAGAGCGGGTCCCTGAGGTCCACGTCGTAACTCGAGAAGACCTGCCGCAACTCGAGAAAATCCAGGAGGTTCTCCCCTCCAGGCGAGATGAGGCCCATTTCCGCTGAGGCGTCTCGAGGCTGATCACACCTCACCTCTGGAACTTCGAAAGGGTCCTTCACACCCTTGGTGCAAATCAAGAAGTTCCCCGACCTAGCCGTCTCCACTCGAGAGGAATCACGAGGGTCCCGCCCACATCCAGAGGAGCCCCGTTTCCTCCTCGTAGCTCGAGATGAGGGATCCTTTCCCTGCTTCATCGGGAAAGAGTTCCCGGCGTTCCCGTCGCATCTCAAGAGGAGGCCCTCTCAACAGGAACGGCGAGAGGAACTCCAGGGTCGTGCCACCATTCCAAGAGCCCCCCAGATGTCTCAGTCCATTCCAGAGGAACCTCTTTTCCCTTCACCGGCTCGTCTTTCACGCCGAGGATCGACTCACACCAAGGTGGCACGTGGCACAGCCCTGTGGGAAAGCCTCGTGGGAAAGCCTCGAGGGACAGCCTCGAGGGAAAGCCACAGATCCCTTGATCCACGTGACAGGAAGCGTGACACTACTGCTGCAGCTCGGGAGGAAAGCGCACGTGCATGCCCCCACACGAGACGAGGCCTGACTCCCCTGGGGAGACTCAGAAGCACCCCAAGATCCATGGCAACACTGGAGAGGAATCCTCAGGTTCCGGCCCCGACTCCACACAAGGACTGAGGCCCCGGCATGGACGGGAGAGGAATCCCGAGAGGTCCCCTAGCAACTCGCATGGGGACTGGCCTTTTCTGAGGCCACCAGAGCGGGTCCCTGAGGTCCCCGTCGTAACTCGAGAAGACCTGCCGCAACTCGCGAAAATCCAGGAGGTTCTCCCCTCCAGGCGAGATGAGGCCCATTTCCGCTGAGGCGTCTCGAGGCTGATCACACCTCACCTCTGGAACGTCGAAAGGGTCTTTCACACCCTTGGTGCAAATTAAGAAGTTCCCCGACATACCCTTCTCCACTCGAGAGGAATCACGATGGTCCCGCCCACATCCAGAGGAGCCCCGTTTCCGCCTCGTAGCTCGAGATGAGGGATCCTTTCCCTGCTTCGTCGGGAAAGAGTTCCCGGCGTTCCCGTCGCATCTCAAGATGAGGCCCTCTCAACAGGAACGGCGAGAGGAACTCCAGGGTCGTGCCACCATTCCAAGAGCCCCCCAGATGTCTCAGTCCATTCCAGAGGAACCTCTTTTCCCTTCACCGGCTCGTCTTTCACGCCGAGGATCGACTCACACCAAGGTGGCACGTGGCACAGCCCTGTGGGAAAGCCTCGTGGGAAAGCCTCGAGGGACAGCCTCGAGGGAAAGCCACAGATCCCTTGATCCACGTGACAGGAAGCGTGACACTACTGCTGCAGCTCGGGAGGAAAGCGCACGTGCATGCCCCCACTCGAGACGAAGCCTGACCCCTGGGGAGACTCAGAAGCACCCCAAGATCCATGGCAACACTGGAGAGGAATCCTCAGGTTCCGGCCCCGACTCCACACAAGGACTGAGGCCCCGGCATGGACGGGAGAGGAATCCCGAGAGGTCCCCTAGCAACTCGCATGGGGACTGGCCTTTCCTGAGGCCACCAGAGCGGGTCCCTGAGGTCCACGTCGTAACTCGAGAAGACCTGCCGCAACTCGCGAAAATCCAGGAGGTTCTCCCCTCCAGGCGAGATGAGGCCCATTTCCGCTGAGGCGTCTCGAGGCTGATCACACCTCACCTCTGGAACTTCGAAAGGGTCCTTCACACCCTTGGTGCAAATCAAGAAGTTCCCCGACCTAGCCGTCTCCACTCGAGAGGAATCACGAGGGTCCCGCCCACATCCAGAGGAGCCCCGTTTCCTCCTCGTAGCTCGAGATGAGGGATCCTTTCCCTGCTTCGTCGGGAAAGAGTTCCTGGCGTTCCCATCGCATCTCAAGAGGAGGCCCTCTCAACAGGAACGGCGAGAGGAACTCCAGGGTCGTGCCACCATTCCAAGAGCCCCCCAGATGTCTCAGTCCATTCCAGAGGAACCTCTTTTCCCTTCACCGGCTCGTCTTTCACGCCGAGGATCGACTCACACCAAGGTGGCACGTGGCACAGCCCTGTGGGAAAGCCTCGTGGGAAAGCCTCGAGGGACAGCCTCGAGGGAAAGCCACAGATCCCTTGATCCACGTGACAGGAAGCGTGACACTACTGCTGCAGCTCGGGAGGAAAGCGCACGTGCATGCCCCCACTCGAGACGAGGCCTGACTCCCCTGGGGAGACTCAGAAGCACCCCAAGATCCATGGCAACACTGGAGAGGAATCCTCAGGTTCCGGCCCCGACTCCACACAAGGACTGAGGCCCCGGCATGGACGGGAGAGGAATCCCGAGAGGTCCCCTAGCAACTCGCATGGGGACTGGCCTTTCCTGAGGCCACCAGAGCGGGTCCCTGAGGTCCCCATCGTAACTCGAGAAGACCTGCCGCAACTCGAGAAAATCCAGGAGGTTCTCCCCTCCAGGCGAGATGAGGCCCATTTCCGCTGAGGCGTCTCGAGGCTGATCACACCTCACCTCTGGAACTTCGAAAGGCTCCTTGACACCCTTGGTGCAAATCAAGAAGTTCCCCGACCTAGCCGTCTCCACTCGAGAGGAATCACGAGGGTCCCGCCCACATCCAGAGGAGACCCGTTTCCACCTCGTAGCTCGAGATGAGGGATCCTTTCCCTGCTTCGTCGGGAAAGAGTTCCCGGCCTTCCCGTCGCATCTCAAGAGGAGGCCCTCTCAACAGGAACGGCGAGAGGAACTCCAGGGTCGTGCCACCATTCCAAGAGTCCCCCAGATGTCTCAGTCCATCCAGAGGAACCTCTTTTCCCTTCACCGGCTCGTCTTTCACGCCGAGGATCGACTCACACCAAGGTGGCACGTGGCACAGCCCTGTGGGAAAGCCTCGTGGGAAAGCCTCGAGGGACAGCCTCGAGGGAAAGCCACAGATCCCTTGATCCACGTGACAGGAAGCGTGACACTACTGCTGCAGCTCGGGAGGAAAGCGCACGTGCATGCCCCCTCTCGAGACGAGGCCTGACTCCCCTGGGGAGACTCAGAAGCACCCCAAGATCCATGGCAACACTGGAGAGGAATCCTCAGGTTCCGGCCCCGACTCCACACAAGGACTGAGGCCCCGGCATGGACGGGAGAGGAATCCCGAGAGGTCCCCTAGCAACTCGCATGGGGACTGGCCTTTCCTGAGGCCACCAGAGCGGGTCCCTGAGGTCCACGTCGTAACTCGAGAAGACCTGCCGCAACTCGAGAAAATCCAGGAGGTTCTCCCCTCCAGGCGAGATGAGGCCCATTTCCGCTGAGGCGTCTCGAGGCTGATCACACCTCACCTCTGGAACTTCGAAAGGGTCCTTCACACCCTTGGTGCAAATCAAGAAGTTCCCCGACCTAGCCGTCTCCACTCGAGAGGAATCACGAGGGTCCCGCCCACATCCAGAGGAGCCCCGTTTCCTCCTCGTAGCTCGAGATGAGGGATCCTTTCCCTGCTTCATCGGGAAAGAGTTCCCGGCGTTCCCGTCGCATCTCAAGAGGAGGCCCTCTCAACAGGAACGGCGAGAGGAACTCCAGGGTCGTGCCACCATTCCAAGAGTCCCCCAGATGTCTCAGTCCATTCCAGAGGAACCTCTTTTCCCTTCACCGGCTCGTCTTTCACGCCGAGGATCGACTCACACCAAGGTGGCACGTGGCACAGCCCTGTGGGAAAGCCTCGTGGGAAAGCCTCGAGGGACAGCCTCGAGGGAAAGCCACAGATCCCTTGATCCACGTGACAGGAAGCGTGACACTACTGCTGCAGCTCGGGAGGAAAGCGCACGTGCATGCCCCCACTCGAGACGAGGCCTGACTCCCCTGGGGAGACTCAGAAGCACCCCAAGATCCATGGCAACACTGGAGAGGAATCCTCAGGTTCCGGCCCCGACTCCACACAAGGACTGAGCCCCCGGCATGGACGGGAGAGGAATCCCGAGAGGTCCCCTAGCAACTCGCATGGGGACTGGCCTTTCCTGAGGCCACCAGAGCGGGTCCCTGAGGTCCCCGTCGTAACTCGAGAAGACCTGCCGCAACTCGAGAAAATCCAGGAGGTTCTCCCCTCCAGGCGAGATGAGGCCCATTTCCGCTGAGGCGTCTCGAGGCTGATCACACCACACCTCTGGAACTTCGAAGGGGTCCTTCACACCCTTGGTGCAAATCAAGAAGTTCCCCGACCTAGCCGTCTCCACTCGAGAGGAATCACGAGGGTCCCGCCCACATCCAGAGGAGCCCCGTTTCCTCCTCGTAGCTCGAGATGAGGGATCCTTTCCCTGCTTCGTCAGGAAAGAGTTCCCGGCGTTCCCGTCGCATCTCAAGAGGAGGCCCTCTCAACAGGAAAGGCGAGAGGAACTCCACGGTCGTGCCACCATTCCAAGAGTCCCCCAGATGTCTCAGTCCATTCCAGAGGAACCTCTTTTCCCTTCACCGGCTCGTCTTTCACGCCGAGGATCGACTCACACCAAGGTGGCACGTGGCACAGCCCTGTGGGAAAGCCTCGTGGGAAAGCCTCGAGGGACAGCCTCGAGGGAAAGCCACAGATCCCTTGATCCACGTGACAGGAAGCGTGACACTACTGCTGCAGCTCGGGAGGAAAGCGCACGTGCATGCCCCCACTCGAGACGAGGCCTAACTCCCCTGGGGAGACTCAGAAACACCCCAAGATCCATGGCAACACTGGAGAGGAATCCTCAGGTTCCGGCCCCGACTCCACACAAGGACTGAGGCCCCGGCATGGACGGGAGAGGAATCCCGAGAGGTCCCCTAGCAACTCGCATGGGGACTGGCCTTTCCTGAGGCCACCAGAGCGGGTCCCTGAGGTCCCCGTCGTAACTCGAGAAGACCTGCCGCAACTCGAGAAAATCCAGGAGGTTCTCCCCTCCAGGCGAGATGAGGCCCATTTCCGCTGAGGCGTCTCGAGGCTGATCACACCTCACCTCTGGAACTTCGAAAGGCTTCTTCACACCCTTGGTGCAAATCAAGAAGTTCCCCGACCTTGCCGTCTCCACTCGAGAGGAATCACGAGGGTCCCGCCCACATCCAGAGGAGCCCCGTTTCCGCCTCGTAGCTCGAGATGAGGGATCCTTTCCCTGCTTCGTCGGGAAAGAGTTCCCGGCCTTCCCGTCGCATCTCAAGAGGAGGCCCTCTCAACAGGAACGGCGAGAGGAACTCCAGGGTCGTGCCACCATTCCAAGAGTCCCCCAGATGTCTCAGTCCATTCCAGAGGAACCTCTTTTCCCTTCACCGGCTCGTCTTTCACGCCGAGGATCGACTCACACCAAGGTGGCACGTGGCACAGCCCTGTGGGAAAGCCTCGTGGGAAAGCCTCGAGGGACAGCCTCGAGGGAAAGCCACAGATCCCTTGATCCACGTGACAGGAAGCGTGACACTACTGCTGCAGCTCGGGAGGAAAGCGCACGTGCATGCCCCCACTCGAGACGAGGCCTGACTCCCCTGGGGAGACTCAGAAGCACCCCAAGATCCATGGCAACACTGGAGAGGAATCCTCAGGTTCCGGCCCCGACTCCACACAAGGACTGAGCCCCCGGCATGGACGGGAGAGGAATCCCGAGAGGTCCCCTAGCAACTCGCATGGGGACTGGCCTTTCCTGAGGCCACCAGAGCGGGTCCCTGAGGTCCCCGTCGTAACTCGAGAAGACCTGCCGCAACTCGAGAAAATCCAGGAGGTTCTCCCCTCCAGGCGAGATGAGGCCCATTTCCGCTGAGGCGTCTCGAGGCTGATCACACCACACCTCTGGAACTTCGAAGGGGTCCTTCACACCCTTGGTGCAAATCAAGAAGTTCCCCGACCTAGCCGTCTCCACTCGAGAGGAATCACGAGGGTCCCGCCCACATCCAGAGGAGCCCCGTTTCCTCCTCGTAGCTCGAGATGAGGGATCCTTTCCCTGCTTCGTCAGGAAAGAGTTCCCGGCGTTCCCGTCGCATCTCAAGAGGAGGCCCTCTCAACAGGAAAGGCGAGAGGAACTCCACGGTCGTGCCACCATTCCAAGAGTCCCCCAGATGTCTCAGTCCATTCCAGAGGAACCTCTTTTCCCTTCACCGGCTCGTCTTTCACGCCGAGGATCGACTCACACCAAGGTGGCACGTGGCACAGCCCTGTGGGAAAGCCTCGTGGGAAAGCCTCGAGGGACAGCCTCGAGGGAAAGCCACAGATCCCTTGATCCACGTGACAGGAAGCGTGACACTACTGCTGCAGCTCGGGAGGAAAGCGCACGTGCATGCCCCCACTCGAGACGAGGCCTAACTCCCCTGGGGAGACTCAGAAACACCCCAAGATCCATGGCAACACTGGAGAGGAATCCTCAGGTTCCGGCCCCGACTCCACACAAGGACTGAGGCCCCGGCATGGACGGGAGAGGAATCCCGAGAGGTCCCCTAGCAACTCGCATGGGGACTGGCCTTTCCTGAGGCCACCAGAGCGGGTCCCTGAGGTCCCCGTCGTAACTCGAGAAGACCTGCCGCAACTCGAGAAAATCCAGGAGGTTCTCCCCTCCAGGCGAGATGAGGCCCATTTCCGCTGAGGCGTCTCGAGGCTGATCACACCTCACCTCTGGAACTTCGAAAGGCTTCTTCACACCCTTGGTGCAAATCAAGAAGTTCCCCGACCTTGCCGTCTCCACTCGAGAGGAATCACGAGGGTCCCGCCCACATCCAGAGGAGCCCCGTTTCCGCCTCGTAGCTCGAGATGAGGGATCCTTTCCCTGCTTCGTCGGGAAAGAGTTCCCGGCCTTCCCGTCGCATCTCAAGAGGAGGCCCTCTCAACAGGAACGGCGAGAGGAACTCCAGGGTCGTGCCACCATTCCAAGAGTCCCCCAGATGTCTCAGTCCATCCAGAGGAACCTCTTTTCCCTTCACCGGCTCGTCTTTCACGCCGAGGATCGACTCACACCAAGGTGGCACGTGGCACAGCCCTGTGGGAAAGCCTCGTGGGAAAGCCTTGAGGGACAGCCTCGAGGGAAAGCCACAGATCCCTTGATCCACGTGACAGGAAGCGTGACACTACTGCTGCAGCTCGGGAGGAAAGCGCACGTGCATGCCCCTTCTCGAGACGAGGCCTGACTCCCCTGGGGAGACTCAGAAGCACCCCAAGATCCATGGCAACACTGGAGAGGAATCCTCAGGTTCCGGCCCCGACTCCACACAAGGACTGAGGCCCCGGCATGGACGGGAGAGGAATCCCGAGAGGTCCCCTAGCAACTCGCATGGGGACTGGCCTTTCCTGAGGCCACCAGAGCGGGTCCCTGAGGTCCATGTCGTAACTCGAGAAGACCTGCCGCAACTCGAGAAAATCCAGGAGGTTCTCCCCTCCAGGCGAGATGAGGCCCATTTCCGCTGAGGCGTCTCGAGGCTGATCACACCTCACCTCTGGAACTTCGAAAGGGTCCTTCACACCCTTGGTGCAAATCAAGAAGTTCCCCGACCTAGCCGTCTCCAATCGAGAGGAATCACGAGGGTCCCGTCCACATCCAGAGGAGCCCCGTTTCCTCCTCGTAGCTCGAGATGAGGGATCCTTTCCCTGCTTCGTCAGGAAAGAGTTCCCGGCGTTCCCGTCGCATCTCAAGAGGAGGCCCTCTCAACAGGAAAGGCGAGAGGAACTCCACGGTCGTGCCACCATTCCAAGAGTCCCCCAGATGTCTCAGTCCATTCCAGAGGAACCTCTTTTCCCTTCACCGGCTCGTCTTTCACGCCGAGGATCGACTCACACCAAGGTGGCACGTGGAACAGCCCTGTGGGAAAGCCTCGTGGGAAAGCCTCGAGGGACAGCCTCGAGGGAAAGCCACGGATCCCTTGATCCACGTGACAGGAAGCGTGACACTACTGCTGCAGCTCGGGAGGAAAGCGCACGTGCATGCCCCCACTCGAGACGAGGCCTGACTCCCCTGGGGAGACTCAGAAGCACCCCAAGATCCATGGCAACACTGGAGAGGAATCCTCAGGTTCCGGCCCCGACTCCACACAAGGACTGAGCCCCCGGCATGGACGGGAGAGGAATCCCGAGAGGTCCCCTAGCAACTCGCATGGGGACTGGCCTTTCCTGAGGCCACCAGAGCGGGTCCCTGAGGTCCACGTCGTAACTCGAGAAGACCTGCCATAACTCGAGAAAATCCAGGAGGTTCTCCCCTCCAGGCGAGATGAGGCCCATTTCCGCTGAGGCGTCTCGAGGCTGATCACACCACACCTCTGGAACTTCGAAGGGGTCCTTCAAACCCTTGGTGCAAATCAAGAAGTTCCCCGACCTAGCCGTCTCCACTCGAGAGGAATCACGAGGGTCCCGCCCACCTCCAGAGGAGCCCCGTATCCTCCTGGTAGCTCCAGATGAGGGATCCTTTCCCTGCTTCGTCGGGAAAGAGTTCCCGGCCTTCCCGTCGCATCTCAAGAGGAGGCCCTCTCAACAGGAACGGCGAGAGGAACTCCAGGGTCGTGCCACCATTCCAAGAGTCCCCCAGATGTCTCAGTCCATCCAGAGGAACCTCTTTTCCCTTCACCGGCTCGTCTTTCACGCCGAGGATCGACTCACACCAAGGTGGCACGTGGCACAGCCCTGTGGGAAAGCCTCGTGGGAAAGCCTCGAGGGACAGCCTCGAGGGAAAGCCACAGATCCCTTGATCCACGTGACAGGAAGCGTGACACTACTGCTGCAGCTCGGGAGGAAAGCGCACGTGCATGCCCCCTCTCGAGACGAGGCCTGACTCCCCTGGGGAGACTCAGAAGCACCCCAAGATCCATGGCAACACTGGAGAGGAATCCTCAGGTTCCGGCCCCGACTCCACACAAGGACTGAGGCCCCGGCATGGACGGGAGAGGAATCCCGAGAGGTCCCCTAGCAACTCGCATGGGGACTGGCCTTTTCTGAGGCCACCAGAGCGGGTCCCTGAGGTTCCCGTCGTAACTCGAGAAGACCTGCCGCAACTCGAGAAAATCCAGGAGGTTCTCCCCTCCAGGCGAGATGAGGCCCATTTCCGCTGAGGCGTCTCGAGGCTGATCACACCTCACCTCTGGAACTTCGAAAGGGTCTTTCACACCCTTGGTGCAAATTAAGAAGTTCCCCGACATACCCTTCTCCACTCGAGAGGAATCACGATGGTCCCGCCCACATCCAGAGGAGCCCCGTTTCCGCCTCGTAGCTCGAGATGAGGGATCCTTTCCCTGCTTCGTCGGGAAAGAGTTCCCGGCGTTCCCGTCGCATCTCAAGAGGAGGCCCTCTCAACAGGAACGGCGAGAGGAACTCCAGGGTCGTGCCACCATTCCAAGAGCCCCCCAGATGTCTCAGTCCATTCCAGAGGAACCTCTTTTCCCTTCACCGGCTCGTCTTTCACGCCGAGGATCGACTCACACCAAGGTGGCACGTGGCACAGCCCTGTGGGAAAGCCTCGTGGGAAAGCCTCGAGGGACAGCCTCGAGGGAAAGCCACAGATCCCTTGATCCACGTGACAGGAAGCGTGACACTACTGCTGCAGCTCGGGAGGAAAGCGCACGTGCATGCCCCCACTCGAGACGAGGCCTGACTCCCCTGGGGAGACTCAGAAGCACCCCAAGATCCATGGCAACACTGGAGAGGAATCCTCAGGTTCCGGCCCCGACTCCACACAAGGACTGAGGCCCCGGCATGGACGGGAGAGGAATCCCGAGAGGTCCCCTAGCAACTCGCATGGGGACTGGCCTTTCCTGAGGCCACCAGAGCGGGTCCCTGAGGTCCCCGTCGTAACTCGAGAAGACCTGCCGCAACTCGAGAAAATCCAGGAGGTTCTCCCCTCCAGGCGAGATGAGGCCCATTTCCGCTGAGGCGTCTCGAGGCTGATCACACCTCACCTCTGGAACTTCGAAAGGCACCTTGACACCCTTGGTGCAAATCAAGAAGTTCCCCGACCTAGCCGTCTCCACTCGAGAGGAATCACGAGGGTCCCGCCCACATCCAGAGGAGACCCGTTTCCACCTCGTAGCTCGAGATGAGGGATCCTTTCCCTGCTTCGTCGGGAAAGAGTTCCCGGCCTTCCCGTCGCATCTCAAGAGGAGGCCCTCTCAACAGGAACGGCGAGAGGAACTCCAGGGTCGTGCCACCATTCCAAGAGTCCCCCAGATGTCTCAGTCCATACAGAGGAACCTCTTTTCCCTTCACCGGCTCGTCTTTCCCGCCGAGCATCGACTCACACCAAGGTGGCACGTGGCACAGCCCTGTGGGAAAGCCTCGTGGGAAAGCCTCGAGGGACAGCCTCGAGGGAAAGCCACAGATCCCTTGATCCACGTGACAGGAAGCGTGACACTACTGCTGCAGCTCGGGAGGAAAGCGCACGTGCATGCCCCCTCTCGAGACGAGGCCTGACTCCCCTGGGGAGACTCAGAAGCACCCCAAGATCCATGGCAACACTGGAGAGGAATCCTCAGGTTCCGGCCCCGACTCCACACAAGGACTGAGGCCCCGGCATGGACGGGAGAGGAATCCCGAGAGGTCCCCTAGCAACTCGCATGGGGACTGGCCTTTTCTGAGGCCACCAGAGCGGGTCCCTGAGGTCCCCGTCGTAACTCGAGAAGACCTGCCGCAACTCGAGAAAATCCAGGAGGTTCTCCCCTCCAGGCGAGATGAGGCCCATTTCCGCTGAGGCGTCTCGAGGCTGATCACACCTCACCTCTGGAACTTCGAAAGGCTCCTTGACACCCTTGGTGCAAATCAAGAAGTTCCCCGACCTAGCCGTCTCCACTCGAGTGGAATCACAAGGGTCCCGCCCACATCCAGAGGAGACCCGTTTCCACCTCGTAGCTCGAGATGAGGGATCCTTTCCCTGCTTCGTCGGGAAAGAGTTCCCGGCCTTCCCGTCGCATCTCAAGAGGAGGCCCTCTCAACAGGAACGGCGAGAGGAACTCCAGGGTCGTGCCACCATTCCAAGAGTCCCCCAGATGTCTCAGTCCATCCAGAGGAACCTCTTTTCCCTTCACCGGCTCGTCTTTCACGCCGAGGATCGACTCACACCAAGGTGGCACGTGGCACAGCCCTGTGGGAAAGCCTCGTGGGAAAGCCTCGAGGGACAGCCTCGAGGGAAAGCCACAGATCCCTTGATCCACGTGACAGGAAGCGTGACACTACTGCTGCAGCTCGGGAGGAAAGCGCACGTGCATGCCCCCTCTCGAGACGAGGCCTGACTCCCCTGGGGAGACTCAGAAGCACCCCAAGATCCATGGCAACACTGGAGAGGAATCCTCAGGTTCCGGCCCCGACTCCACACAAGGACTGAGGCCCCGGCATGGACGGGAGAGGAATCCCGAGAGGTCCCCTAGCAACTCGCATGGGGACTGGCCTTTTCTGAGGCCACCAGAGCGGGTCCCTGAGGTCCCCGTCGTAACTCGAGAAGACCTGCCGCAACTCGAGAAAATCCAGGAGGTTCTCCCCTCCAGGCGAGATGAGGCCCATTTCCGCTGAGGCATCTCGAGGCTGATCACACCTCACCTCTGGAACGTCGAAAGGGTCTTTCACACCCTTGGTGCAAATTAAGAAGTTCCCCGACATACCCTTCTCCACTCGAGAGGAATCACGATGGTCCCGCCCACATCCAGAGGAGCCCCGTTTCCGCCTCGTAGCTCGAGATGAGGGATCCTTTCCCTGCTTCGTCGGGAAAGAGTTCCCGGCGTTCCCGTCGCATCTCAAGATGAGGCCCTCTCAACAGGAACGGCGAGAGGAACTCCAGGGTCGTGCCACCATTCCAAGAGCCCCCCAGATGTCTCAGTCCATTCCAGAGGAACCTCTTTTCCCTTCACCGGCTCGTCTTTCACGCCGAGGATCGACTCACACCAAGGTGGCACGTGGCACAGCCCTGTGGGAAAGCCTCGTGGGAAAGCCTCGAGGGACAGCCTCGAGGGAAAGCCACAGATCCCTTGATCCACGTGACAGGAAGCGTGACACTACTGCTGCAGCTCGGGAGGAAAGCGCACGTGCATGCCCCCACTCGAGACGAAGCCTGACCCATGGGGAGACTCAGAAGCACCCCAAGATCCATGGCAACACTGGAGAGGAATCCTCAGGTTCCGGCCCCGACTCCACACAAGGACTGAGGCCCCGGCATGGACGGGAGAGGAATCCCGAGAGGTCCCCTAGCAACTCGCATGGGGACTGGCCTTTCCTGAGGCCACCAGAGCGGGTCCCTGAGGTCCACGTCGTAACTCGAGAAGACCTGCCGCAACTCGAGAAAATCCAGGAGGTTCTCCCCTCCAGGCGAGATGAGGCCCATTTCCGCTGAGGCGTCTCGAGGCTGATCACACCTCACCTCTGGAACTTCGAAAGGGTCCTTCACACCCTTGGTGCAAATCAAGAAGTTCCCCGACCTAGCCGTCTCCACTCGAGAGGAATCACGAGGGTCCCGCCCACATCCAGAGGAGCCCCGTTTCCTCCTCGTAGCTCGAGATGAGGGATCCTTTCCCTGCTTCATCGGGAAAGAGTTCCCGGCGTTCCCGTCGCATCTCAAGAGGAGGCCCTCTCAACAGGAATGGCGAGAGGAACTCCAGGGTCGTGCCACCATTCCAAGAGCCCCCCAGATGTCTCAGTCCATCCAGAGGAACCTCTTTTCCCTTCACCGGCTCGTCTTTCACGCCGAGGATCGACTCACACCAAGGTGGCACGTGGCACAGCCCTGTGGGAAAGCCTCGTGGGAAAGCCTCGAGGGACAGCCTCGAGGGAAAGCCACAGATCCCTTGATCCACGTGACAGGAAGCGTGACACTACTGCTGCAGCTCGGGAGGAAAGCGCACGTGCATGCCCCCTCTCGAGACGAGGCCTGACTCCCCTGGGGAGACTCAGAAGCACCCCAAGATCCATGGCAACACTGGAGAGGAATCCTCAGGTTCCGGCCCCGACCCCACACAAGGACTGAGGCCCCGGCATGGACGGGAGAGGAATCCCGAGAGGTCCCCTAGCAACTCGCATGGGGACTGGCCTTTTCTGAGGCCACCAGAGCGGGTCCCTGAGGTCCCTGTCGTAACTCGAGAAGACCTGCCGCAACTCGAGAAAATACAGGAGATTCTCCCCTCCAGGCGAGATGAGGCCCATTTCCGCTGAGGCGTCTCGAGGCTGATCACACCTCACCTCTGGAACGTCGAAAGGGTCTTTCACACCCTTGGTGCAAATTAAGAAGTTCCCCGACATACCCTTCTCCACTCGAGAGGAATCACGACGGTCCCGCCCACATCCAGAGGAGCCCCGTTTCCGCCTCGTAGCTCGAGATGAGGGATCCTTTCCCTGCTTCGTCGGGAAAGAGTTCCCGGCGTTCCCGTCGCATCTCAAGATGAGGCCCTCTCAACAGGAACGGCGAGAGGAACTCCAGGGTCGTGCCACCATTCCAAGAGCCCCCCAGATGTCTCAGTCCATTCCAGAGGAACCTCTTTTCCCTTCACCGGCTCGTCTTTCACGCCGAGGATCGACTCACACCAAGGTGGCACGTGGCACAGCCCTGTGGGAAAGCCTCGTGGGAAAGCCTCGAGGGACAGCCTCGAGGGAAAGCCACAGATCCCTTGATCCACGTGACAGGAAGCGTGACACTACTGCTGCAGCTCGGGAGGAAAGCGCACGTGCATGCCCCCACTCGAGACGAAGCCTGACCCCTGGGGAGACTCAGAAGCACCCCAAGATCCATGGCAACACTGGAGAGGAATCCTCAGGTTCCGGCCCCGACTCCACACAAGGACTGAGGCCCCGGCATGGACGGGAGAGGAATCCCGAGAGGTCCCCTAGCAACTCGCATGGGGACTGGCCTTTCCTGAGGCCACCAGAGCGGGTCCCTGAGGTCCACGTCGTAACTCGAGAAGACCTGCCGCAACTCGAGAAAATCCAGGAGGTTCTCCCCTCCAGGCGAGATGAGGCCCATTTCCGCTGAGGCGTCTCGAGGCTGATCACACCTCACCTCTGGAACTTCGAAAGGGTCCTTCACACCCTTGGTGCAAATCAAGAAGTTCCCCGACCTAGCCGTCTCCACTCGAGAGGAATCACGAGGGTCCCGCCCACATCCAGAGGAGACCCGTTTCCACCTCGTAGCTCGAGATGAGGGATCCTTTCCCTGCTTCGTCGGGAAAGAGTTCCCGGCCTTCCCGTCGCATCTCAAGAGGAGGCCCTCTCAACAGGAACGGCGAGAGGAACTCCAGGGTCGTGCCACCATTCCAAGAGTCCCCCAGATGTCTCAGTCCATCCAGAGGAACCTCTTTTCCCTTCACCGGCTCGTCTTTCACGCCGAGGATCGACTCACACCAAGGTGGCACGTGGCACAGCCCTGTGGGAAAGCCTCGTGGGAAAGCCTCGAGGGACAGCCTCGAGGGAAAGCCACAGATCCCTTGATCCACGTGACAGGAAGCGTGACACTACTGCTGCAGCTCGGGAGGAAAGCGCACGTGCATGCCCCCTCTCGAGACGAGGCCTGACTCCCCTGGGGAGACTCAGAAGCACCCCAAGATCCATGGCAACACTGGAGAGGAATCCTCAGGTTCCGGCCCCGACTCCACACAAGGACTGAGGCCCCGGCATGGACGGGAGAGGAATCCCGAGAGGTCCCCTAGCAACTCGCATGGGGACTGGCCTTTTCTGAGGCCACCAGAGCGGGTCCCTGAGGTCCCCGTCGTAACTCGAGAAGACCTGCCGCAACTCGAGAAAATCCAGGAGGTTCTCCCCTCCAGGCGAGATGAGGCCCATTTCCGCTGAGGCGTCTCGAGGCTGATCACACCTCACCTCTGGAACGTCGAAAGGGTCTTTCACACCCTTGGTGCAAATTAAGAAGTTCCCCGACATACCCTTCTCCACTCGAGAGGAATCACGATGGTCCCGCCCACATCCAGAGGAGCCCCGTTTCCGCCTCGTAGCTCGAGATGAGGGATCCTTTCCCTGCTTCGTCGGGAAAGAGTTCCCGGCGTTCCCGTCGCATCTCAAGATGAGGCCCTCTCAACAGGAACGGCGAGAGGAACTCCAGGGTCGTGCCACCATTCCAAGAGCCCCCCAGATGTCTCAGTCCATTCCAGAGGAACCTCTTTTCCCTTCACCGGCTCGTCTTTCACGCCGAGGATCGACTCACACCAAGGTGGCACGTGGCACAGCCCTGTGGGAAAGCCTCGTGGGAAAGCCTCGAGGGACAGCCTCGAGGGAAAGCCACAGATCCCTTGATCCACGTGACAGGAAGCGTGACACTACTGCTGCAGCTCGGGAGGAAAGCGCACGTGCATGCCCCCACTCGAGACGAAGCCTGACCCCTGGGGAGACTCAGAAGCACCCCAAGATCCATGGCAACACTGGAGAGGAATCCTCAGGTTCCGGCCCCGACTCCACACAAGGACTGAGGCCCCGGCATGGACGGGAGAGGAATCCCGAGAGGTCCCCTAGCAACTCGCATGGGGACTGGCCTTTCCTGAGGCCACCAGAGCGGGTCCCTGAGGTCCACGTCGTAACTCGAGAAGACCTGCCGCAACTCGAGAAAATCCAGGAGGTTCTCCCCTCCAGGCGAGATGAGGCCCATTTCCGCTGAGGCGTCTCGAGGCTGATCACACCTCACCTCTGGAACTTCGAAAGGGTCCTTCACACCCTTGGTGCAAATCAAGAAGTTCCCCGACCTAGCCGTCTCCACTCGAGAGGAATCACGAGGGTCCCGCCCACATCCAGAGGAGCCCCGTTTCCTCCTCGTAGCTCGAGATGAGGGATCCTTTCCCTGCTTCGTCAGGAAAGAGTTCCCGGCGTTCCCGTCGCATCTCAAGATGAGGCCCTCTCAACAGGAAAGGCGAGAGGAACTCCACGGTCGTGCCACCATTCCAAGAGTCCCCCAGATGTCTCAGTCCATTCCAGAGGAACCTCTTTTCCCTTCACCGGCTCGTCTTTCACGCCGAGGATCGACTCACACCAAGGTGGCACGTGGCACAGCCCTGTGGGAAAGCCTCGTGGGAAAGCCTCGAGGGACAGCCTCGAGGGAAAGCCACAGATCCCTTGATCCACGTGACAGGAAGCGTGACACTACTGCTGCAGCTCGGGAGGAAAGCGCACGTGCATGCCCCCACTCGAGACGAGGCCTGACTCCCCTGGGGAGACTCAGAAGCACCCCAAGATCCATGGCAACACTGGAGAGGAATCCTCAGGTTCCGGCCCCGACTCCACACAAGGACTGAGCCCCCGGCATGGACGGGAGAGGAATCCCGAGAGGTCCCCTAGCAACTCGCATGGGGACTGGCCTTTCCTGAGGCCACCAGAGCGGGTCCCTGAGGTCCCCGTCGTAACTCGAGAAGACCTGCCGCAACTCGAGAAAATCCAGGAGGTTCTCCCCTCCAGGCGAGATGAGGCCCATTTCCGCTGAGGCGTCTCGAGGCTGATCACACCACACCTCTGGAACTTCGAAGGGGTCCTTCACACCCTTGGTGCAAATCAAGAAGTTCCCCGACCTAGCCGTCTCCACTCGAGAGGAATCACGAGGGTCCCGCCCACATCCAGAGGAGCCCCGTTTCCTCCTCGTAGCTCGAGATGAGGGATCCTTTCCCTGCTTCGTCAGGAAAGAGTTCCCGGCGTTCCCGTCGCATCTCAAGAGGAGGCCCTCTCAACAGGAAAGGCGAGAGGAACTCCACGGTCGTGCCACCATTCCAAGAGTTCCCCAGATGTCTCAGTCCATTCCAGAGGAACCTCTTTTCCCTTCACCGGCTCGTCTTTCACGCCGAGGATCGACTCACACCAAGGTGGCACGTGGCACAGCCCTGTGGGAAAGCCTCGTGGGAAAGCCTCGAGGGACAGCCTCGAGGGAAAGCCACAGATCCCTTGATCCACGTGACAGGAAGCGTGACACTACTGCTGCAGCTCGGGAGGAAAGCGCAAGTGCATGCCCCCACTCGAGACGAGGCCTAACTCCCCTGGGGAGACTCAGAAGCACCGCAAGATCCATGGCAACACTGGAGAGGAATCCTCAGGTTCCGGCCCCGACTCCACACAAGGACTGAGGCCCCGGCATGGACGGGAGAGGAATCCCGAGAGGTCCCCTAGCAACTCGCATGGGGACTGGCCTTTCCTGAGGCCACCAGAGCGGGTCCCTGAGGTCCCCGTCGTAACTCGAGAAGACCTGCCGCAACTCGAGAAAATCCAGGAGGTTCTCCCCTCCAGGCGAGATGAGGCCCATTTCCGCTGAGGCGTCTCGAGGCTGATCACACCTCACCTCTGGAACTTCGAAAGGCTTCTTCACACCCTTGGTGCAAATCAAGAAGTTCCCCGACCTTGCTGTCTCCACTCGAGAGGAATCACGAGGGTCCCGCCCACATCCAGAGGAGCCCCGTTTCCGCCTCGTAGCTCGAGATGAGGGATCCTTTCCCTGCTTCGTCGGGAAAGAGTTCCCGGCCTTCCCGTCGCATCTCAAGAGGAGGCCCTCTCAACAGGAACGGCGAGAGGAACTCCAGGGTCGTGCCACCATTCCAAGAGTCCCCCAGATGTCTCAGTCCATCCAGAGGAACCTCTTTTCCCTTCACCGGCTCGTCTTTCACGCCGAGGATCGACTCACACCAAGGTGGCACGTGGCACAGCCCTGTGGGAAAGCCTCGTGGGAAAGCCTTGAGGGACAGCCTCGAGGGAAAGCCACAGATCCCTTGATCCACGTGACAGGAAGCGTGACACTACTGCTGCAGCTCGGGAGGAAAGCGCACGTGCATGCCCCTTCTCGAGACGAGGCCTGACTCCCCTGGGGAGACTCAGAAGCACCCCAAGATCCATGGCAACACTGGAGAGGAATCCTCAGGTTCCGGCCCCGACTCCACACAAGGACTGAGGCCCCGGCATGGACGGGAGAGGAATCCCGAGAGGTCCCCTAGCAACTCGCATGGGGACTGGCCTTTCCTGAGGCCACCAGAGCGGGTCCCTGAGGTCCACGTCGTAACTCGAGAAGACCTGCCGCAACTCGAGAAAATCCAGGAGGTTCTCCCCTCCAGGCGAGATGAGGCCCATTTCCGCTGAGGCGTCTCGAGGCTGATCACACCTCACCTCTGGAACTTCGAAAGGGTCCTTCACACCCTTGGTGCAAATCAAGAAGTTCCCCGACCTAGCCGTCTCCACTCGAGAGGAATCACGATGGTCCCGCCCACATCCAGAGGAGCCCCGTTTCCTCCTCGTAGCTCGAGATGAGGGATCCTTTCCCTGCTTCGTCAGGAAAGAGTTCCCGGCGTTCCCGTCGCATCTCAAGAGGAGGCCCTCTCAACAGGAAAGGCGAGAGGAACTCCACGGTCGTGCCACCATTCCAAGAGTCCCCCAGATGTCTCAGTCCATTCCAGAGGAACCTCTTTTCCCTTCACCGGCTCGTCTTTCACGCCGAGGATCGACTCACACCAAGGTGGCACGTGGCACAGCCCTGTGGGAAAGCCTCGTGGGAAAGCCTCGAGGGACAGCCTCGAGGGAAAGCCACAGATCCCTTGATCCACGTGACAGGAAGCGTGACACTACTGCTGCAGCTCGGGAGGAAAGCGCACGTGCATGCCCCCACTCGAGACGAGGCCTGACTCCCCTGGGGAGACTCAGAAGCACCCCAAGATCCATGGCAACACTGGAGAGGAATCCTCAGGTTCCGGCCCCGACTCCACACAAGGACTGAGCCCCCGGCATGGACGGGAGAGGAATCCCGAGAGGTCCCCTAGCAACTCGCATGGGGACTGGCCTTTCCTGAGGCCACCAGAGCGGGTCCCTGAGGTCCCCGTCGTAACTCGAGAAGACCTGCCGCAACTCGAGAAAATCCAGGAGGTTCTCCCCTCCAGGCGAGATGAGGCCCATTTCCGCTGAGGCATCTCGAGGCTGATCACACCTCACCTCTGGAACGTCGAAAGGGTCTTTCACACCCTTGGTGCAAATTAAGAAGTTCCCCGACATACCCTTCTCCACTCGAGAGGAATCACGATGGTCCCGCCCACATCCAGAGGAGCCCCGTTTCCGCCTCGTAGCTCGAGATGAGGGATCCTTTCCCTGCTTCGTCGGGAAAGAGTTCCCGGCGTTCCCGTCGCATCTCAAGATGAGGCCCTCTCAACAGGAACGGCGAGAGGAACTCCAGGGTCGTGCCACCATTCCAAGAGCCCCCCAGATGTCTCAGTCCATTCCAGAGGAACCTCTTTTCCCTTCACCGGCTCGTCTTTCACGCCGAGGATCGACTCACACCAAGGTGGCACGTGGCACAGCCCTGTGGGAAAGCCTCGTGGGAAAGCCTCGAGGGACAGCCTCGAGGGAAAGCCACAGATCCCTTGATCCACGTGACAGGAAGCGTGACACTACTGCTGCAGCTCGGGAGGAAAGCGCACGTGCATGCCCCCACTCGAGACGAAGCCTGACCCCTGGGGAGACTCAGAAGCACCCCAAGATCCATGGCAACACTGGAGAGGAATCCTCAGGTTCCGGCCCCGACTCCACACAAGGACTGAGGCCCCGGCATGGACGGGAGAGGAATCCCGAGAGGTCCCCTAGCAACTCGCATGGGGACTGGCCTTTCCTGAGGCCACCAGAGCGGGTCCCTGAGGTCCACGTCGTAACTCGAGAAGACCTGCCGCAACTCGAGAAAATCCAGGAGGTTCTCCCCTCCAGGCGAGATGAGGCCCATTTCCGCTGAGGCGTCTCGAGGCTGATCACACCTCACCTCTGGAACTTCGAAAGGGTCCTTCACACCCTTGGTGCAAATCAAGAAGTTCCCCGACCTAGCCGTCTCCACTCGAGAGGAATCACGAGGGTCCCGCCCACATCCAGAGGAGCCCCGTTTCCTCCTCGTAGCTCGAGATGAGGGATCCTTTCCCTGCTTCGTCAGGAAAGAGTTCCCGGCGTTCCCGTCGCATCTCAAGATGAGGCCCTCTCAACAGGAAAGGCGAGAGGAACTCCACGGTCGTGCCACCATTCCAAGAGTCCCCCAGATGTCTCAGTCCATTCCAGAGGAACCTCTTTTCCCTTCACCGGCTCGTCTTTCACGCCGAGGATCGACTCACACCAAGGTGGCACGTGGCACAGCCCTGTGGGAAAGCCTCGTGGGAAAGCCTCGAGGGACAGCCTCGAGGGAAAGCCACAGATCCCTTGATCCACGTGACAGGAAGCGTGACACTACTGCTGCAGCTCGGGAGGAAAGCGCACGTGCATGCCCCCACTCGAGACGAGGCCTGACTCCCCTGGGGAGACTCAGAAGCACCCCAAGATCCATGGCAACACTGGAGAGGAATCCTCAGGTTCCGGCCCCGACTCCACACAAGGACTGAGCCCCCGGCATGGACGGGAGAGGAATCCCGAGAGGTCCCCTAGCAACTCGCATGGGGACTGGCCTTTCCTGAGGCCACCAGAGCGGGTCCCTGAGGTCCCCGTCGTAACTCGAGAAGACCTGCCGCAACTCGAGAAAATCCAGGAGGTTCTCCCCTCCAGGCGAGATGAGGCCCATTTCCGCTGAGGCGTCTCGAGGCTGATCACACCACACCTCTGGAACTTCGAAGGGGTCCTTCACACCCTTGGTGCAAATCAAGAAGTTCCCCGACCTAGCCGTCTCCACTCGAGAGGAATCACGAGGGTCCCGCCCACATCCAGAGGAGCCCCGTTTCCTCCTCGTAGCTCGAGATGAGGGATCCTTTCCCTGCTTCGTCAGGAAAGAGTTCCCGGCGTTCCCGTCGCATCTCAAGAGGAGGCCCTCTCAACAGGAAAGGCGAGAGGAACTCCACGGTCGTGCCACCATTCCAAGAGTCCCCCAGATGTCTCAGTCCATTCCAGAGGAACCTCTTTTCCCTTCACCGGCTCGTCTTTCACGCCGAGGATCGACTCACACCAAGGTGGCACGTGGCACAGCCCTGTGGGAAAGCCTCGTGGGAAAGCCTCGAGGGACAGCCTCGAGGGAAAGCCACAGATCCCTTGATCCACGTGACAGGAAGCGTGACACTACTGCTGCAGCTCGGGAGGAAAGCGCAAGTGCATGCCCCCACTCGAGACGAGGCCTAACTCCCCTGGGGAGACTCAGAAGCACCGCAAGATCCATGGCAACACTGGAGAGGAATCCTCAGGTTCCGGCCCCGACTCCACACAAGGACTGAGGCCCCGGCATGGACGGGAGAGGAATCCCGAGAGGTCCCCTAGCAACTCGCATGGGGACTGGCCTTTCCTGAGGCCACCAGAGCGGGTCCCTGAGGTCCCCGTCGTAACTCGAGAAGACCTGCCGCAACTCGAGAAAATCCAGGAGGTTCTCCCCTCCAGGCGAGATGAGGCCCATTTCCGCTGAGGCGTCTCGAGGCTGATCACACCTCACCTCTGGAACTTCGAAAGGCTTCTTCACACCCTTGGTGCAAATCAAGAAGTTCCCCGACCTTGCTGTCTCCACTCGAGAGGAATCACGAGGGTCCCGCCCACATCCAGAGGAGCCCCGTTTCCGCCTCGTAGCTCGAGATGAGGGATCCTTTCCCTGCTTCGTCGGGAAAGAGTTCCCGGCCTTCCCGTCGCATCTCAAGAGGAGGCCCTCTCAACAGGAACGGCGAGAGGAACTCCAGGGTCGTGCCACCATTCCAAGAGTCCCCCAGATGTCTCAGTCCATCCAGAGGAACCTCTTTTCCCTTCACCGGCTCGTCTTTCACGCCGAGGATCGACTCACACCAAGGTGGCACGTGGCACAGCCCTGTGGGAAAGCCTCGTGGGAAAGCCTTGAGGGACAGCCTCGAGGGAAAGCCACAGATCCCTTGATCCACGTGACAGGAAGCGTGACACTACTGCTGCAGCTCGGGAGGAAAGCGCACGTGCATGCCCCTTCTCGAGACGAGGCCTGACTCCCCTGGGGAGACTCAGAAGCACCCCAAGATCCATGGCAACACTGGAGAGGAATCCTCAGGTTCCGGCCCCGACTCCACACAAGGACTGAGGCCCCGGCATGGACGGGAGAGGAATCCCGAGAGGTCCCCTAGCAACTCGCATGGGGACTGGCCTTTCCTGAGGCCACCAGAGCGGGTCCCTGAGGTCCACGTCGTAACTCGAGAAGACCTGCCGCAACTCGAGAAAATCCAGGAGGTTCTCCCCTCCAGGCGAGATGAGGCCCATTTCCGCTGAGGCGTCTCGAGGCTGATCACACCTCACCTCTGGAACTTCGAAAGGGTCCTTCACACCCTTGGTGCAAATCAAGAAGTTCCCCGACCTAGCCGTCTCCACTCGAGAGGAATCACGATGGTCCCGCCCACATCCAGAGGAGCCCCGTTTCCTCCTCGTAGCTCGAGATGAGGGATCCTTTCCCTGCTTCGTCAGGAAAGAGTTCCCGGCGTTCCCGTCGCATCTCAAGAGGAGGCCCTCTCAACAGGAAAGGCGAGAGGAACTCCACGGTCGTGCCACCATTCCAAGAGTCCCCCAGATGTCTCAGTCCATTCCAGAGGAACCTCTTTTCCCTTCACCGGCTCGTCTTTCACGCCGAGGATCGACTCACACCAAGGTGGCACGTGGCACAGCCCTGTGGGAAAGCCTCGTGGGAAAGCCTCGAGGGACAGCCTCGAGGGAAAGCCACAGATCCCTTGATCCACGTGACAGGAAGCGTGACACTACTGCTGCAGCTCGGGAGGAAAGCGCACGTGCATGCCCCCACTCGAGACGAGGCCTGACTCCCCTGGGGAGACTCAGAAGCACCCCAAGATCCATGGCAACACTGGAGAGGAATCCTCAGGTTCCGGCCCCGACTCCACACAAGGACTGAGCCCCCGGCATGGACGGGAGAGGAATCCCGAGAGGTCCCCTAGCAACTCGCATGGGGACTGGCCTTTCCTGAGGCCACCAGAGCGGGTCCCTGAGGTCCCCGTCGTAACTCGAGAAGACCTGCCGCAACTCGAGAAAATCCAGGAGGTTCTCCCCTCCAGGCGAGATGAGGCCCATTTCCGCTGAGGCGTCTCGAGGCTGATCACACCACACCTCTGGAACTTCGAAGGGGTCCTTCACACCCTTGGTGCAAATCAAGAAGTTCCCCGACCTAGCCGTCTCCACTCGAGAGGAATCACGAGGGTCCCGCCCACATCCAGAGGAGCCCCGTTTCCTCCTCGTAGCTCGAGATGAGGGATCCTTTCCCTGCTTCGTCAGGAAAGAGTTCCCGGCGTTCCCGTCGCATCTCAAGAGGAGGCCCTCTCAACAGGAAAGGCGAGAGGAACTCCACGGTCGTGCCACCATTCCAAGAGTCCCCCAGATGTCTCAGTCCATTCCAGAGGAACCTCTTTTCCCTTCACCGGCTCGTCTTTCACGCCGAGGATCGACTCACACCAAGGTGGCACGTGGCACAGCCCTGTGGGAAAGCCTCGTGGGAAAGCCTCGAGGGACAGCCTCGAGGGAAAGCCACAGATCCCTTGATCCACGTGACAGGAAGCGTGACACTACTGCTGCAGCTCGGGAGGAAAGCGCACGTGCATGCCCCCACTCGAGACGAGGCCTGACTCCCCTGGGGAGACTCAGAAGCACCCCAAGATCCATGGCAACACTGGAGAGGAATCCTCAGGTTCCGGCCCCGACTCCACACAAGGACTGAGGCCCCGGCATGGACGGGAGAGGAATCCCGAGAGGTCCCCTAGCAACTCGCATGGGGACTGGCCTTTCCTGAGGCCACCAGAGCGGGTCCCTGAGGTCCCCATCGTAACTCGAGAAGACCTGCCGCAACTCGAGAAAATCCAGGAGGTTCTCCCCTCCAGGCGAGATGAGGCCCATTTCCGCTGAGGCGTCTCGAGGCTGATCACACCTCACCTCTGGAACTTCGAAAGGCTCCTTGACACCCTTGGTGCAAATCAAGAAGTTCCCCGACCTAGCCGTCTCCACTCGAGAGGAATCACGAGGGTCCCGCCCACATCCAGAGGAGACCCGTTTCCTCCTCGTAGCTCGAGATGAGGGATCCTTTCCCTGCTTCATCGGGAACGAGTTCCCGGCGTTCCCGTCGCATCTCAAGAGGAGGCCCTCTCAACAGGAACGGCGAGAGGAACTCCAGGGTCGTGCCACCATTCCAAGAGCCCCCCAGATGTCTCAGTCCATCCAGAGGAACCTCTTTTCCCTTCACCGGCTCGTCTTTCACGCCGAGGATCGACTCACACCAAGGTGGCACGTGGCACAGCCCTGTGGGAAAGCCTCGTGGGAAAGCCTCGAGGGACAGCCTCGAGGGAAAGCCACAGATCCCTTGATCCACGTGACAGGAAGCGTGACACTACTGCTGCAGCTCGGGAGGAAAGCGCACGTGCATGCCCCCTCTCGAGACGAGGCCTGACTCCCCTGGGGAGACTCAGAAGCACCCCAAGATCCATGGCAACACTGGAGAGGAATCCTCAGGTTCCGGCCCCGACTCCACACAAGGACTGAGGCCCCGGCATGGACGGGAGAGGAATCCCGAGAGGTCCCCTAGCAACTCGCATGGGGACTGGCCTTTCCTGAGGCCACCAGAGCGGGTCCCTGAGGTCCCCGTCGTAACTCGAGAAGACCTGCCGCAACTCGAGAAAATCCAGGAGGTTCTCCCCTCCAGGCGAGATGAGGCCCATTTCCGCTGAGGCATCTCGAGGCTGATCACACCTCACCTCTGGAACGTCGAAAGGGTCTTTCACACCCTTGGTGCAAATTAAGAAGTTCCCCGACATACCCTTCTCCACTCGAGAGGAATCACGATGGTCCCGCCCACATCCAGAGGAGCCCCGTTTCCGCCTCGTAGCTCGAGATGAGGGATCCTTTCCCTGCTTCGTCGGGAAAGAGTTCCCGGCGTTCCCGTCGCATCTCAAGATGAGGCCCTCTCAACAGGAACGGCGAGAGGAACTCCAGGGTCGTGCCACCATTCCAAGAGCCCCCCAGATGTCTCAGTCCATTCCAGAGGAACCTCTTTTCCCTTCACCGGCTCGTCTTTCACGCCGAGGATCGACTCACACCAAGGTGGCACGTGGCACAGCCCTGTGGGAAAGCCTCGTGGGAAAGCCTCGAGGGACAGCCTCGAGGGAAAGCCACAGATCCCTTGATCCACGTGACAGGAAGCGTGACACTACTGCTGCAGCTCGGGAGGAAAGCGCACGTGCATGCCCCCACTCGAGACGAAGCCTGACCCCTGGGGAGACTCAGAAGCACCCCAAGATCCATGGCAACACTGGAGAGGAATCCTCAGGTTCCGGCCCCGACTCCACACAAGGACTGAGGCCCCGGCATGGACGGGAGAGGAATCCCGAGAGGTCCCCTAGCAACTCGCATGGGGACTGGCCTTTCCTGAGGCCACCAGAGCGGGTCCCTGAGGTCCACGTCGTAACTCGAGAAGACCTGCCGCAACTCGAGAAAATCCAGGAGGTTCTCCCCTCCAGGCGAGATGAGGCCCATTTCCGCTGAGGCGTCTCGAGGCTGATCACACCTCACCTCTGGAACTTCGAAAGGGTCCTTCACACCCTTGGTGCAAATCAAGAAGTTCCCCGACCTAGCCGTCTCCACTCGAGAGGAATCACGAGGGTCCCGCCCACATCCAGAGGAGCCCCGTTTCCTCCTCGTAGCTCGAGATGAGGGATCCTTTCCCTGCTTCATCGGGAACGAGTTCCCGGCGTTCCCGTCGCATCTCAAGAGGAGGCCCTCTCAACAGGAACGGCGAGAGGAACTCCAGGGTCGTGCCACCATTCCAAGAGCCCCCCAGATGTCTCAGTCCATCCAGAGGAACCTCTTTTCCCTTCACCGGCTCGTCTTTCACGCCGAGGATCGACTCACACCAAGGTGGCACGTGGCACAGCCCTGTGGGAAAGCCTCGTGGGAAAGCCTCGAGGGACAGCCTCGAGGGAAAGCCACAGATCCCTTGATCCACGTGACAGGAAGCGTGACACTACTGCTGCAGCTCGGGAGGAAAGCGCACGTGCATGCCCCCACTCGAGACGAGGCCTGACTCCCCTGGGGAGACTCAGAAGCACCCCAAGATCCATGGCAACACTGGAGAGGAATCCTCAGGTTCCGGCCCCGACTCCACACAAGGACTGAGGCCCCGGCATGGACGGGAGAGGAATCCCGAGAGGTCCCCTAGCAACTCGCATGGGGACTGGCCTTTTCTGAGGCCACCAGAGCGGGTCCCTGAGGTCCCCGTCGTAACTCGAGAAGACCTGCCGCAACTCGAGAAAATCCAGGAGGTTCTCCCCTCCAGGCGAGATGAGGCCCATTTCCGCTGAGGCGTCTCGAGGCTGATCACACCTCACCTCTGGAACGTCGAAAGGGTCTTTCACACCCTTGGTGCAAATTAAGAAGTTCCCCGACATACCCTTCTCCACTCGAGAGGAATCACGATGGTCCCGCCCACATCCAGAGGAGCCCCGTTTCCGCCTCGTAGCTCGAGATGAGGGATCCTTTCCCTGCTTCGTCGGGAAAGAGTTCCCGGCGTTCCCGTCGCATCTCAAGATGAGGCCCTCTCAACAGGAACGGCGAGAGGAACTCCAGGGTCGTGCCACCATTCCAAGAGCCCCCCAGATGTCTCAGTCCATTCCAGAGGAACCTCTTTTCCCTTCACCGGCTCGTCTTTCACGCCGAGGATCGACTCACACCAAGGTGGCACGTGGCACAGCCCTGTGGGAAAGCCTCGTGGGAAAGCCTCGAGGGACAGCCTCGAGGGAAAGCCACAGATCCCTTGATCCACGTGACAGGAAGCGTGACACTACTGCTGCAGCTCGGGAGGAAAGCGCACGTGCATGCCCCCACTCGAGATGAAGCCTGACCCCTGGGGAGACTCAGAAGCACCCCAAGATCCATGGCAACACTGGAGAGGAATCCTCAGGTTCCGGCCCCGACTCCACACAAGGACTGAGGCCCCGGCATGGACGGGAGAGGAATCCCGAGAGGTCCCCTAGCAACTCGCATGGGGACTGGCCTTTCCTGAGGCCACCAGAGCGGGTCCCTGAGGTCCACGTCGTAACTCGAGAAGACCTGCCGCAACTCGAGAAAATCCAGGAGGTTCTCCCCTCCAGGCGAGATGAGGCCCATTTCCGCTGAGGCGTCACGAGGCTGATCACACCTCACCTCTGGAACTTCGAAAGGGTCCTTCACACCCTTGGTGCAAATCAAGAAGTTCCCCGACCTAGCCGTCTCCACTCGAGAGGAATCACGAGGGTCCCGCCCACATCCAGAGGAGCCCCGTTTCCTCCTCGTAGCTCGAGATGAGGGATCCTTTCCCTGCTTCATCGGGAAAGAGTTCCCGGCGTTCCCGTCGCATCTCAAGAGGAGGCCCTCTCAACAGGAACGGCGAGAGGAACTCCAGGGTCGTGCCACCATTCCAAGAGCCCCCCAGATGTCTCAGTCCATTCCAGAGGAACCTCTTTTCCCTTCACCGGCTCGTCTTTCACGCCGAGGATCGACTCACACCAAGGTGGCACGTGGCACAGCCCTGTGGGAAAGCCTCGTGGGAAAGCCTCGAGGGAAAGCCTCGAGGGAAAGCCACAGATCCCTTGATCCACGTGACAGGAAGCGTGACACTACTGCTGCAGCTCGGGAGGAAAGCGCACGTGCATGCCCCCACTCGAGACGAGGCCTGACTCCCCTGGGGAGACTCAGAAGCACCCCAAGATCCATGGCAACACTGGAGAGGAATCCTCAGGTTCCGGCCCCGAATCCACACAAGGACTGAGGCCCCGGCATGGACGGGAGAGGAATCCCGAGAGGTCCCCTAGCAACTCGCATGGGGACTGGCCTTTTCTGAGGCCACCAGAGCGGGTCCCTGAGGTCCCCGTCGTAACTCGAGAAGACCTGCCGCAACTCGCGAAAATCCAGGAGGTTCTCCCCTCCAGGCGAGATGAGGCCCATTTCCGCTGAGGCGTCTCGAGGCTGATCACACCTCACCTCTGGAACGTCGAAAGGGTCTTTCACACCCTTGGTGCAAATTAAGAAGTTCCCCGACATACCCTTCTCCACTCGAGAGGAATCACGATGGTCCCGCCCACATCCAGAGGAGCCCCGTTTCCGCCTCGTAGCTCGAGATGAGGGATCCTTTCCCTGCTTCGTCGGGAAAGAGTTCCCGGCGTTCCCGTCGCATCTCAAGATGAGGCCCTCTCAACAGGAACGGCGAGAGGAACTCCAGGGTCGTGCCACCATTCCAAGAGCCCCCCAGATGTCTCAGTCCATTCCAGAGGAACCTCTTTTCCCTTCACCGGCTCGTCTTTCACGCCGAGGATCGACTCACACCAAGGTGGCACGTGGCACAGCCCTGTGGGAAAGCCTCGTGGGAAAGCCTCGAGGGACAGCCTCGAGGGAAAGCCACAGATCCCTTGATCCACGTGACAGGAAGCGTGACACTACTGCTGCAGCTCGGGAGGAAAGCGCACGTGCATGCCCCCACTCGAGACGAAGCCTGACCCCTCGGGAGACTCAGAAGCACCCCAAGATCCATGGCAACACTGGAGAGGAATCCTCAGGTTCCGGCCCCGACTCCACACAAGGACTGAGGCCCCGGCATGGACGGGAGAGGAATCCCGAGAGGTCCCCTAGCAACTCGCATGGGGACTGGCCTTTCCTGAGGCCACCAGAGCGGGTCCCTGAGGTCCACGTCGTAACTCGAGAAGACCTGCCGCAACTCGAGAAAATCCAGGAGGTTCTCCCCTCCAGGCGAGATGAGGCCCATTTCCGCTGAGGCGTCTCGAGGCTGATCACACCTCACCTCTGGAACTTCGAAAGGGTCCTTCACACCCTTGGTGCAAATCAAGAAGTTCCCCGACCTAGCCGTCTCCACTCGAGAAGAATCACGAGGGTCCCGCCCACATCCAGAGGAGCCCCGTTTCCTCCTCGTAGCTCGAGATGAGGGATCCTTTCCCTGCTTCGTCGGGAAAGAGTTCCCGGCCTTCCCGTCGCGTCTCAAGAGGAGGCCCTCTCAAACAGGAACGGCGAGAGGAACTCCAGGGTCGTGCCACCATTCCAAGAGTCCCCCAGATGTCTCAGTCCATCCAGAGGAACCTCTTTTCCCTTCACCGGCTCGTCTTTCACGCCGAGGATCGACTCACACCAAGGTGGCACGTGGCACAGCCCTGTGGGAAAGCCTCGTGGGAAAGCCTCGAGGGACAGCCTCGAGGGAAAGCCACAGATCCCTTGATCCACGTGACAGGAAGCGTGACACTACTGCTGCAGCTCGGGAGGAAAGCGCACGTGCATGCCCCCTCTCGAGACGAGGCCTGACTCCCCTGGGGAGACTCAGAAGCACCCCAAGATCCATGGCAACACTGGAGAGGAATCCTCAGGTTCCGGCCCCGACTCCACACAAGGACTGAGGCCCCGGCATGGACGGGAGAGGAATCCCGAGAGGTCCCCTAGCAACTCGCATGGGGACTGGCCTTTTCTGAGGCCACCAGAGCGGGTCCCTGAGGTCCCCGTCGTAACTCGAGAAGACCTGCCGCAACTCGAGAAAATCCAGGAGGTTCTCCCCTCCAGGCGAGATGAGGCCCATTTCCGCTGAGGCGTCTCGAGGCTGATCACACCTCACCTCTGGAACGTCGAAAGGGTCTTTCACACCCTTGGTGCAAATTAAGAAGTTCCCCGACATACCCTTCTCCACTCGAGAGGAATCACGATGGTCCCGCCCACATCCAGAGGAGCCCTGTTTCCGCCTCGTAGCTCGAGATGAGGGATCCTTTCCCTGCTTCGTCGGGAAAGAGTTCTCGGCGTTCCCGTCGCATCTCAAGATTAGGCCCTCTCAACAGGAACGGCGAGAGGAACTCCAGGGTCGTGCCACCATTCCAAGAGCCCCCCAGATGTCTCAGTCCATTCCAGAGGAACCTCTTTTCCCTTCACCGGCTCGTCTTTCACGCCGAGGATCGACTCACACCAAGGTGGCACGTGGCACAGCCCTGTGGGAAAGCCTCGTGGGAAAGCCTCGAGGGACAGCCTCGAGGGAAAGCCACAGATCCCTTGATCCACGTGACAGGAAGCGTGACACTACTGCTGCAGCTCGGGAGGAAAGCGCACGTGCATGCCCCCACTCGAGACGAAGCCTGACCCCTGGGGAGACTCAGAAGCACCCCAAGATCCATGGCAACACTGGAGAGGAATCCTCAGGTTCCGGCCCCGACTCCACACAAGGACTGAGGCCCCGGCATGGACGGGAGAGGAATCCCGAGAGGTCCCCTAGCAACTCGCATGGGGACTGGCCTTTCCTGAGGCCACCAGAGCGGGTCCCTGAGGTCCCCTTCGTAACTCGAGAAGACCTGCCGCAACTCGAGAAAATCCAGGAGGTTCTCCCCTCCAGGCGAGATGAGGCCCATTTCCGCTGAGGCGTCTCGAGGCTGATCACACCTCACCTCTGGAACTTCGAAAGGGTCCTTCACACCCTTGGTGCAAATCAAGAAGTTCCCCGACCTAGCCGTCTCCACTCGAGAGGAATCACGAGGGTCCCGCCCACATCCAGAGGAGCCCCGTTTCCTCCTCGTAGCTCGAGATGAGGGATCCTTTCCCTGCTTCATCGGGAAAGAGTTCCCGGCGTTCCCGTCGCATCTCAAGAGGAGGCCCTCTCAACAGGAACGGCGAGAGGAACTCCAGGGTCGTGCCACCATTCCAAGAGCCCCCCAGATGTCTCAGTCCATCCAGAGGAACCTCTTTTCCCTTCACCGGCTCGTCTTTCACGCCGAGGATCGACTCACACCAAGGTGGCATGTGGCACAGCCCTGTGGGAAAGCCTCGTGGGAAAGCCTCGAGGGACAGCCTCGAGGGAAAGCCACAGATCCCTTGATCCACGTGACAGGAAGCGTGACACTACTGCTGCAGCTCGGGAGGAAAGCGCACGTGCATGCCCCCTCTCGAGACGAGGCCTGACTCCCCTGGGGAGACTCAGAAGCACCCCAAGATCCATGGCAACACTGGAGAGGAATCCTCAGGTTCCGGCCCCGACTCCACACAAGGACTGAGGCCCCGGCATGGACGGGAGAGGAATCCCGAGAGGTCCCGTAGCAACTCGCATGGGGACTGGCCTTTTCTGAGGCCACCAGAGCGGGTCCCTGAGGTCCCCGTCGTAACTCGAGAAGACCTGCCGCAACTCGAGAAAATCCAGGAGGATCTCCCCTCCAGGCGAGATGAGGCCCATTTCCGCTGAGGCGTCTCGAGGCTGATCACACCTCACCTCTGGAACTTCGAAAGGGTCCTTCACACCCTTGGTGCAAATCAAGAAGTTCCCCGACCTAGCCGTCTCCACTCGAGAGGAATCACGAGGGTCCCGCCCACATCCAGAGGAGCCCCGTTTCCTCCTCGTAGCTCGAGATGAGGGATCCTTTCCCTGCTTCGTCAGGAAAGAGTTCCCGGCGTTCCCGTCGCATCGCAAGAGGAGGCCCTCTCAACAGGAAAGGCGAGAGGAACTCCACGGTCGTGCCACCATTCCAAGAGTCCCCCAGATGTCTCAGTCCATTCCAGAGGAAACTCTTTTCCCTTCACCGGCTCGTCTTTCACGCCGAGGATCGACTCACACCAAGGTGGCACGTGGCACAGCCCTGTGGGAAAGCCTCGTGGGAAAGCCTCGAGGGACAGCCTCGAGGGAAAGCCACAGATCCCTTGATCCACGTGACAGGAAGCGTGACACTACTGCTGCAGCTCGGGAGGAAAGCGCACGTGCATGCCCCCACTCGAGACGAGGCCTGACTCCCCTGGGGAGACTCAGAAGCACCCCAAGATCCATGGCAACACTGGAGAGGAATCATCAGGTTCCGGCCCCGACTCCACACAAGGACTGAGCCCCCGGCATGGACGGGAGAGGAATCCCGAGAGGTCCCCTAGCAACTCGCATGGGGACTGGCCTTTCCTGAGGCCACCAGAGCGGGTCCCTGAGGTCCCCGTCGTAACTCGAGAAGACCTGCCGCAACTCGAGAAAATCCAGGAGGTTCTCCCCTCCAGGCGAGATGAGGCCCATTTCCGCTGAGGCGTCTCGAGGCTGATCACACCACACCTCTGGAACTTCGAAGGGGTCCTTCACACCCTTGGTGCAAATCAAGAAGTTCCCCGACCTAGCCGTCTCCACTCGAGAGGAATCACGAGGGTCCCGCCCACATCCAGAGGAGCCCCGTTTCCTCCTCGTAGCTCGAGATGAGGGATCCTTTCCCTGCTTCGTCAGGAAAGAGTTCCCGGCGTTCCCGTCGCATCTCAAGAGGAGGCCCTCTCAACAGGAAAGGCGAGAGGAACTCCACGGTCGTGCCACCATTCCAAGAGTCCCCCAGATGTCTCAGTCCATTCCAGAGGAACCTCTTTTCCCTTCACCGGCTCGTCTTTCACGCCGAGGATCGACTCACACCAAGGTGGCACGTGGCACAGCCCTGTGGGAAAGCCTCGTGGGAAAGCCTCGAGGGACAGCGTCGAGGGAAAGCCACAGATCCCTTGATCCACGTGACAGGAAGCGTGACACTACTGCTGCAGCTCGGGAGGAAAGCGCACGTGCATGCCCCCACTCGAGACGAGGCCTAACTCCCCTGGGGAGACTCAGAAACACCCCAAGATCCATGGCAACACTGGAGAGGAATCCTCAGGTTCCGGCCCCGACTCCACACAAGGACTGAGGCCCCGGCATGGACGGGAGAGGAATCCCGAGAGGTCCCCTAGCAACTCGCATGGGGACTGGCCTTTCCTGAGGCCACCAGAGCGGGTCCCTGAGGTCCCCGTCGTAACTCGAGAAGACCTGCCGCAACTCGAGAAAATCCAGGAGGTTCTCCCCTCCAGGCGAGATGAGGCCCATTTCCGCTGAGGCGTCTCGAGGCTGATCACACCTCACCTCTGGAACTTCGAAAGGCTTCTTCACACCCTTGGTGCAAATCAAGAAGTTCCCCGACCTTGCCGTCTCCACTCGAGAGGAATCACGAGGGTCCCGCCCACATCCAGAGGAGCCCCGTTTCCGCCTCGTAGCTCGAGATGAGGGATCCTTTCCCTGCTTCGTCGGGAAAGAGTTCCCGGCCTTCCCGTCGCATCTCAAGAGGAGGCCCTCTCAACAGGAACGGCGAGAGGAACTCCAGGGTCGTGCCACCATTCCAAGAGTCCCCCAGATGTCTCAGTCCATCCAGAGGAACCTCTTTTCCCTTCACCGGCTCGTCTTTCACGCCGAGGATCGACTCACACCAAGGTGGCACGTGGCACAGCCCTGTGGGAAAGCCTCGTGGGAAAGCCTTGAGGGACAGCCTCGAGGGAAAGCCACAGATCCCTTGATCCACGTGACAGGAAGCGTGACACTACTGCTGCAGCTCGGGAGGAAAGCGCACGTGCATGCCCCTTCTCGAGACGAGGCCTGACTCCCCTGGGGAGACTCAGAAGCACCCCAAGATCCATGGCAACACTGGAGAGGAATCCTCAGGTTCCGGCCCCGACTCCACACAAGGACTGAGGCCCCGGCATGGACGGGAGAGGAATCCCGAGAGGTCCCCTAGCAACTCGCATGGGGACTGGCCTTTCCTGAGGCCACCAGAGCGGGTCCCTGAGGTCCACGTCGTAACTCGAGAAGACCTGCCGCAACTCGAGAAAATCCAGGAGGTTCTCCCCTCCAGGCGAGATGAGGCCCATTTCCGCTGAGGCGTCTCGAGGCTGATCACACCTCACCTCTGGAACTTCGAAAGGGTCCTTCACACCCTTGGTGCAAATCAAGAAGTTCCCCGACCTAGCCGTCTCCACTCGAGAGGAATCACGAGGGTCCCGTCCACATCCAGAGGAGCCCCGTTTCCTCCTCGTAGCTCGAGATGAGGGATCCTTTCCCTGCTTCGTCAGGAAAGAGTTCCCGGCGTTCCCGTCGCATCTCAAGAGGAGGCCCTCTCAACAGGAAAGGCGAGAGGAACTCCACGGTCGTGCCACCATTCCAAGAGTCCCCCAGATGTCTCAGTCCATTCCAGAGGAACCTCTTTTCCCTTCACCGGCTCGTCTTTCACGCCGAGGATCGACTCACACCAAGGTGGCACGTGGCACAGCCCTGTGGGAAAGCCTCGTGGGAAAGCCTCGAGGGACAGCCTCGAGGGAAAGCCACGGATCCCTTGATCCACGTGACAGGAAGCGTGACACTACTGCTGCAGCTCGGGAGGAAAGCGCACGTGCATGCCCCCACTCGAGACGAGGCCTGACTCCCCTGGGGAGACTCAGAAGCACCCCAAGATCCATGGCAACACTGGAGAGGAATCCTCAGGTTCCGGCCCCGACTCCACACAAGGACTGAGGCCCCGGCATGGACGGGAGAGGAATCCCGAGAGGTCCCCTAGCAACTCGCATGGGGACTGGCCTTTCCTGAGGCCACCAGAGCGGGTCCCTGAGGTCCACGTCGTAACTCGAGAAGACCTGCCACAACTCGAGAAAATCCAGGAGGTTCTCCCCTCCAGGCGAGATGAGGCCCATTTCCGCTGAGGCGTCTCGAGGCTGATCACACCACACCTCTGGAACTTCGAAGGGGTCCTTCAAACCCTTGGTGCAAATCAAGAGGTTCCCCGACCTAGCCGTCTCCACTCGAGAGGAATCACGAGGGTCCCGCCCACATCCAGAGGAGCCCCGTTTCCTCCTGGTAGCTCCAGATGAGGGATCCTTTCCCTGCTTCGTCGGGAAAGAGTTCCCGGCCTTCCCGTCGCATCTCAAGAGGAGGCCCTCTCAACAGGAACGGCGAGAGGAACTCCAGGGTCGTGCCACCATTCCAAGAGTCCCCCAGATGTCTCAGTCCATCCAGAGGAACCTCTTTTCCCTTCACCGGCTCGTCTTTCACGCCGAGGATCGACTCACACCAAGGTGGCACGTGGCACAGCCCTGTGGGAAAGCCTCGTGGGAAAGCCTCGAGGGACAGCCTCGAGGGAAAGCCACAGATCCCTTGATCCACGTGACAGGAAGCGTGACACTACTGCTGCAGCTCGGGAGGAAAGCGCACGTGCATGCCCCCTCTCGAGACGAGGCCTGACTCCCCTGGGGAGACTCAGAAGCACCCCAAGATCCATGGCAACACTGGAGAGGAATCCTCAGGTTCCGGCCCCGACTCCACACAAGGACTGAGGCCCCGGCATGGACGGGAGAGGAATCCCGAGAGGTCCCCTAGCAACTCGCATGGGGACTGGCCTTTTCTGAGGCCACCAGAGCGGGTCCCTGAGGTTCCCGTCGTAACTCGAGAAGACCTGCCGCAACTCGAGAAAATCCAGGAGGTTCTCCCCTCCAGGCGAGATGAGGCCCATTTCCGCTGAGGCGTCTCGAGGCTGATCACACCTCACCTCTGGAACTTCGAAAGGGTCTTTCACACCCTTGGTGCAAATTAAGAAGTTCCCCGACATACCCTTCTCCACTCGAGAGGAATCACGATGGTCCCGCCCACATCCAGAGGAGCCCCGTTTCCTCCTCGTAGCTCGAGATGAGGGATCCTTTCCCTGCTTCGTCGGGAAAGAGTTCCCGGCGTTCCCATCGCATCTCAAGAGGAGGCCCTCTCAACAGGAACGGCGAGAGGAACTCCAGGGTCGTGCCACCATTCCAAGAGCCCCCCAGATGTCTCAGTCCATTCCAGAGGAACCTCTTTTCCCTTCACCGGCTCGTCTTTCACGCCGAGGATCGACTCACACCAAGGTGGCACGTGGCACAGCATGTGGGAAAGCCTCGTGGGAAAGCCTCGAGGGACAGCCTCGAGGGAAAGCCACAGATCCCTTGATCCACGTGACAGGAAGCGTGACACTACTGCTGCAGCTCGGGAGGAAAGCGCACGTGCATGCCCCCACTCGAGACGAGGCCTGACTCCCCTGGGGAGACTCAGAAGCACCCCAAGATCCATGGCAACACTGGAGAGGAATCCTCAGGTTCCGGCCCCGACTCCACACAAGGACTGAGGCCCCAGCATGGACGGGAGAGGAATCCCGAGAGGTCCCCTAGCAACTCGCATGGGGACTGGCCTTTCCTGAGGCCACCAGAGCGGGTCCCTGAGGTCCACGTCGTAACTCGAGAAGACCTGCCGCAACTCGAGAAAATCCAGGAGGTTCTCCCCTCCAGGCGAGATGAGGCCCATTTCCGCTGAGGCGTCTCGAGGCTGATCACACCTCACCTCTGGAACTTCGAAAGGGTCCTTCACACCCTTGGTGCAAATCAAGAAGTTCCCCGACCTAGCCGTCTCCACTCGAGAGGAATCACGAGGGTCCCGCCCACATCCAGAGGAGCCCCGTTTCCTCCTCGTAGCTCGAGATGAGGGATTCTTTCCCTGCTTCGTCGGGAAAGAGTTCCCGGCGTTCCCGTCGCATCTCAAGAGGAGGCCCTCTCAACAGGATCGGCGAGAGGAACTCCAGGGTCGTGCCACCATTCCAAGAGCCCCCCAGATGTCTCAGTCCATTCCAGAGGAACCTCTTTTCCCTTCACCGGCTCGTCTTTCACGCCGAGGATCGACTCACACCAAGGTGGCACGTGGCACAGCCCTGTGGGAAAGCCTCGTGGGAAAGCCTCGAGGGACAGCCTCGAGGGAAAGCCACAGATCCCTTGATCCACGTGACAGGAAGCGTGACACTACTGCTGCAGCTCGGGAGGAAAGCGCACGTGCATGCCCCCACTCGAGACGAGGCCTGACTCCCCTGGGGAGACTCAGAAGCACCCCAAGATCCATGGCAACACTGGAGAGGAATCCTCAGGTTCCGGCCCCGACTCCACACAAGGACTGAGGCCCCGGCATGGACGGGAGAGGAATCCCGAGAGGTCCCCTAGCAACTCGCATGGGGACTGGCCTTTCCTGAGGCCACCAGAGCGGGTCCCTGAGGTCCCCGTCGTAACTCGAGAAGACCTGCCGCAACTCGAGAAAATCCAGGAGGTTCTCCCCTCCAGGCGAGATGAGGCCCATTTCCGCTGAGGCGTCTCGAGGCTGATCACACCTCACCTCTGGAACTTCGAAAGGCACCTTGACACCCTTGGTGCAAATCAAGGAGTTCCCCGACCTAGCCGTCTCCACTCGAGAGGAATCACGAGGGTCCCGCCCACATCCAGAGGAGACCCGTTTCCACCTCGTAGCTCGAGATGAGGGATCCTTTCCCTGCTTCGTCGGGAAAGAGTTCCCGGCCTTCCCGTCGCATCTCAAGAGGAGGCCCTCTCAACAGGAACGGCGAGAGGAACTCCAGGGTCGTGCCACCATTCCAAGAGTCCCCCAGATGTCTCAGTCCATCCAGAGGAACCTCTTTTCCCTTCACCGGCTCGTCTTTCCCGCCGAGGATCGACTCACACCAATGTGGCACGTGGCACAGCCCTGTGGGAAAGCCTCGTGGGAAAGCCTCGAGGGACAGCCTCGAGGGAAAGCCACAGATCCCTTGATCCACGTGACAGGAAGCGTGACACTACTGCTGCAGCTCGGGAGGAAAGCGCACGTGCATGCCCCCTCTCGAGACGAGGCCTGACTCCCCTGGGGAGACTCAGAAGCACCCCAAGATCCATGGCAACACTGGAGAGGAATCCTCAGGTTCCGGCCCCGACTCCACACAAGGACTGAGGCCCCGGCATGGACGGGAGAGGAATCCCGAGAGGTCCTCTAGCAACTCGCATGGGGACTGGCCTTTTCTAAGGCCACCAGAGCGGGTCCCTGAGGTCCCCGTCGTAACTCGAGAAGACCTGCCGCAACTCGAGAAAATCCAGGAGGTTCTCCACTCCAGGCGAGATGAGGCCCATTTCCGCTGAGGCGTCTCGAGGCTGATCACACCTCACCTCTGGAACTTCGAAAGGGTCTTTCACACCCTTGGTGCAAATTAAGAAGTTCCCCGACATACCCTTCTCCACTCGAGAGGAATCACGATGGTCCTGCCCACATCTAGAGGAGCCCCGTTTCCGCCTCGTAGCTCGAGATGAGGGATCCTTTCCCTGCTTCGTCGGGAAAGAGTTCCCGGCGTTCCCGTCCCATCTCAAGAGGAGGCCCTCTCAACAGGAACGGCGAGAGGAACTCCAGGGTCGTGCCACCATTCCAAGAGCCCCCCAGATGTCTCAGTCCATTCCAGAGGAACCTCTTTTCCCTTCACCGGCTCGTCTTTCACGCCGAGGATCGACTCACACCAAGGTGGCACGTGGCACAGCCCTGTGGGAAAGCCTCGTGGGAAAGCCTCGAGGGACAGCCTCGAGGGAAAGCCACAGATCCCTTGATCCACGTGACAGGAAGCGTGACACTACTGCTGCAGCTCGGGAGGAAAGCGCACGTGCATGCCCCCACTCGAGACGAAGCCTGACCCCTGGGGAGACTCAGAAGCACCCCAAGATCCATGGCAACACTGGAGAGGAATCCTCAGGTTCCGGCCCCGACTCCACACAAGGACTGAGGCCCCGGCATGGACGGGAGAGGAATCCCGAGAGGTCCCCTAGCAACTCGCATGGGGACTGGCCTTTCCTGAGGCCACCAGAGCGGGTCCCTGAGGTCCACGTCGTAACTCGAGAAGACCTGCCGCAACTCGAGAAAATCCAGGAGGTTCTCCCCTCCAGGCGAGATGAGGCCCATTTCCGCTGAGGCGTCTCGAGGCTGATCACACCTCACCTCTGGAACTTCGAAAGGGTCCTTCACACCCTTGGTGCAAATCAAGAAGTTCCCCGACCTAGCCGTCTCCACTCGAGAGGAATCACGAGGGTCCCGCCCACATCCAGAGGAGCCCCGTTTCCTCCTCGTAGCTCGAGATGAGGGATCCTTTCCCTGCTTCATCGGGAAAGAGTTCCCGGCGTTCCCGTCGCATCTCAAGAGGAGGCCCTCTCAACAGGAACGGCGAGAGGAACTCCAGGGTCGTGCCACCATTCCAAGAGCCCCGCAGATGTCTCAGTCCATCCAGAGGAACCTCTTTTCCCTTCACCGGCTCGTCTTTCACGCCGAGGATCGACTCACACCAAGGTGGCACGTGGCACAGCCCTGTGGGAAAGCCTCGTGGGAAAGCCTCGAGGGACAGCCTCGAGGGAAAGCCACAGATCCCTTGATCCACGTGACAGGAAGCGTGACACTACTGCTGCAGCTCGGGAGGAAAGCGCACGTGCATGCCCCCACTCGAGACGAGGCCTGACTCCCCTGGGGAGACTCAGAAGCACCCCAAGATCCATGGCAACACTGGAGAGGAATCCTCAGGTTCCGGCCCCGACTCCACACAAGGACTGAGGCCCCGGCATGGACGGGAGAGGAATCCCGAGAGGTCCCCTAGCAACTCGCATGGGGACTGGCCTTTCCTGAGGCCACCAGAGCGGGTCCCTGAGGTCCACGTCGTAACTCGAGAAGACCTGCCGCAACTCGAGAAAATCCAGGAGGTTCTCCCCTCCAGGCGAGATGAGGCCCATTTCCGCTGAGGCGTCTCGAGGCTGATCACACCTCACCTCTGGAACTTCGAAAGGGTCCTTCACACCCTTGGTGCAAATCAAGAAGTTCCCCGACCTAGCCGTCTCCACTCGAGAGGAATCACGATGGTCCCGCCCACATCCAGAGGAGCCCCGTTTCCTCCTCGTAGCTCGAGATGAGGGATCCTTTCCCTGCTTCGTCAGGAAAGAGTTCCCGGCGTTCCCGTCGCATCGCAAGAGGAGGCCCTCTCAACAGGAAAGGCGAGAGGAACTCCAGGGTCGTGCCACCATTCCAAGAGTCCCCCAGATGTCTCAGTCCATTCCAGAGGAACCTCTTTTCCCTTCACCGGCTCGTCTTTCACGCCGAGGATCGACTCACACCAAGGTGGCACGTGGCACAGCCCTGTGGGAAAGCCTCGTGGGAAAGCCTCGAGGGACAGCCTCGAGGGAAAGCCACAGATCCCTTGATCCACGTGACAGGAAGCGTGACACTACTGCTGCAGCTCGGGAGGAAAGCGCACGTGCATGCCCCCACTCGAGACGAGGCCTGACTCCCCTGGGGAGACTCAGAAGCACCCCAAGATCCATGGCAACACTGGAGAGGAATCCTCAGGTTCCGGCCCCGACTCCACACAAGGACTGAGCCCCCGGCATGGACGGGAGAGGAATCCCGAGAGGTCCCCTAGCAACTCGCATGGGGACTGGCCTTTCCTGAGGCCACCAGAGCGGGTCCCTGAGGTCCACGTCGTAACTCGAGAAGACCTGCCGCAACTCGAGAAAATCTAGGAGGTTCTCCCCTCCAGGCGAGATGAGGCCCATTTCCGCTGAGGCGTCGCGAGGCTGATCACACCACACCTCTGGAACTTCGAAGGGGTCCTTCACACCCTTGGTGCAAATCAAGAAGTTCCCCGACCTAGCCGTCTCCACTCGAGAGGAATCACTAGGGTCCCGCCCACATCCAGAGGAGCCCCGTTTCCTCCTCGTAGCTCGAGATGAGGGATCCTTTCCCTGCTTCGTCGGGAAAGAGTTCCCGGCGTTCCCGTCGCATCTCAAGAGGAGGCCCTCTCAACAGGAACGGCGCGAGGAACTCCAGGGTCGTGCCACCATTCCAAGAGTCCCCCAGATGTCTCAGTCCATTCCAGAGGAACCTCTTTTCCCTTCACCGGCTCGTCTTTCACGCCGAGGATCGACTCACACCAAGGTGGCACGTGGCACAGCCCTGTGGGAAAGCCTCGTGGGAAAGCCTCGAGGGACAGCCTCGAGGGAAAGCCACAGATCCCTTGATCCACGTGACAGGAAGCGTGACACTACTGCTGCAGCTCGGGAGGAAAGCGCACGTGCATGCCCCCACTCGAGACGAGGCCTGACTCCCCTGGGGAGACTCAGAAGCACCCCAAGATCCATGGCAACACTGGAGAGGAATCCTCAGGTTCCGTCCCCGACTCCACACAAGGACTGAGGCCCCGGCATGGACGGGAGAGGAATCCCGAGAGGTCCCCTAGCAAATCGCATGGGGATTGGCCTTTCCTGAGGCCACCAGATCGGGTCCCTGAGGTCCACGTCGTAACTCGAGAAGACCTGCCGCAACTCGAGAAAATCCAGGAGGTTCTCCCCTCCAGGCGAGATGAGGCCCATTTCCGCTGAGGCGTCTCGAGGCTGATCACACCTCACCTCTGGAACTTCGAAAGGGTCCTTCACACCCTTGGTGCAAATCAAGAAGTTCCCCGACCTAGCCGTCTCCACTCGAGAGGAATCACGAGGGTCCCGCCCACATCCAGAGGAGCCCCGTTTCCTCCTCGTAGCTCTAGATGAGGGATCCTTTCCCTGCTTCGTCAGGAAAGAGTTCCCGGCGTTCCCGTCGCATCTCAAGAGGAGGCCCTCTCAACAGGAAAGGCGAGAGGAACTCCACGGTCGTGCCACCATTCCAAGAGTCCCCCAGATGTCTCAGTCCATTCCAGAGGAACCTCTTTTCCCTTCACCGGCTCGTCTTTCACGCCGAGGATCGACTCACACCAAGGTGGCACGTGGCACAGCCCTGTGGGAAAGCCTCGTGGGAAAGCCTCGAGGGACAGCCTCGAGGGAAAGCCACAGATCCCTTGATCCACGTGACAGGAAGCGTGACACTACTGCTGCAGCTCGGGAGGAAAGCGCACGTGCATGCCCCCACTCGAGACGAGGCCTGACTCCCCTGGGGAGACTCAGAAGCACCCCAAGATCCATGGCAACACTGGAGAGGAATCCTCAGGTTCCGGCCCCGACTCCACACAAGGACTGAGCCCCCGGCATGGACGGGAGAGGAATCCCGAGAGGTCCCCTAGCAACTCGCATGGGGACTGGCCTTTCCTGAGGCCACCAGAGCGGGTCCCTGAGGTCCCCGTCGTAACTCGAGAAGACCTGCCGCAACTCGAGAAAATCTAGGAGGTTCTCCCCTCCAGGCGAGATGAGGCCCATTTCCGCTGAGGCGTCTCGAGGCTGATCACACCACACCTCTGGAACTTCGAAGGGGTCCTTCACACCCTTGGTGCAAATCAAGAAGTTCCCCGACCTAGCCGTCTCCACTCGAGAGGAATCACTAGGGTCCCGCCCACATCCAGAGGAGCCCCGTTTCCTCCTCGTAGCTCGAGATGAGGGATCCTTTCCCTGCTTCGTCAGGAAAGAGTTCCCGGCGTTCCCGTCGCATCTCAAGAGGAGGCCCTCTCAACAGGAAAGGCGAGAGGAACTCCACGGTCGTGCCACCATTCCAAGAGTCCCCCAGATGTCTCAGTCCATTCCAGAGGAACCTCTTTTCCCTTCACCGGCTCGTCTTTCACGCCGAGGATCGACTCACACCAAGGTGGCACGTGGCACATCCCTGTGGGAAAGCCTCGTGGGAAAGCCTCGAGGGACAGCCTCTAGGGAAAGCCACAGATCCCTTGATCCACGTGACAGGAAGCGTGACACTACTGCTGCAGCTCGGGAGGAAAGCGCACGTGCATGCCCCCACTCGAGACGAGGCCTGACTCCCCTGGGGAGACTCAGAAGCACCCCAAGATCCATGGCAACACTGGAGAGGAATCCTCAGGTTCCGGCCCCGACTCCACACAAGGACTGAGGCCCCGGCATGGACGGGAGAGGAATCCCGAGAGGTCCTCTAGCAACTCGCATGGGGACTGGCCTTTTCTAAGGCCACCAGAGCGGGTCCCTGAGGTCCCCGTCGTAACTCGAGAAGACCTGCCGCAACTCGAGAAAATCCAGGAGGTTCTCCACTCCAGGCGAGATGAGGCCCATTTCCGCTGAGGCGTCTCGAGGCTGATCACACCTCACCTCTGGAACTTCGAAAGGGTCTTTCACACCCTTGGTGCAAATTAAGAAGTTCCCCGACATACCCTTCTCCACTCGAGAGGAATCACGATGGTCCTGCCCACATCTAGAGGAGCCCCGTTTCCGCCTCGTAGCTCGAGATGAGGGATCCTTTCCCTGCTTCGTCGGGAAAGAGTTCCCGGCGTTCCCGTCCCATCTCAAGAGGAGGCCCTCTCAACAGGAACGGCGAGAGGAACTCCAGGGTCGTGCCACCATTCCAAGAGCCCCCCAGATGTCTCAGTCCATTCCAGAGGAACCTCTTTTCCCTTCACCGGCTCGTCTTTCACGCCGAGGATCGACTCACACCAAGGTGGCACGTGGCACAGCCCTGTGGGAAAGCCTCGTGGGAAAGCCTCGAGGGACAGCCTCGAGGGAAAGCCACAGATCCCTTGATCCACGTGACAGGAAGCGTGACACTACTGCTGCAGCTCGGGAGGAAAGCGCACGTGCATGCCCCCACTCGAGACGAAGCCTGACCCCTGGGGAGACTCAGAAGCACCCCAAGATCCATGGCAACACTGGAGAGGAATCCTCAGGTTCCGGCCCCGACTCCACACAAGGACTGAGGCCCCGGCATGGACGGGAGAGGAATCCCGAGAGGTCCCCTAGCAACTCGCATGGGGACTGGCCTTTCCTGAGGCCACCAGAGCGGGTCCCTGAGGTCCACGTCGTAACTCGAGAAGACCTGCCGCAACTCGAGAAAATCCAGGAGGTTCTCCCCTCCAGGCGAGATGAGGCCCATTTCCGCTGAGGCGTCTCGAGGCTGATCACACCTCACCTCTGGAACTTCGAAAGGGTCCTTCACACCCTTGGTGCAAATCAAGAAGTTCCCCGACCTAGCCGTCTCCACTCGAGAGGAATCACGAGGGTCCCGCCCACATCCAGAGGAGCCCCGTTTCCTCCTCGTAGCTCGAGATGAGGGATCCTTTCCCTGCTTCATCGGGAAAGAGTTCCCGGCGTTCCCGTCGCATCTCAAGAGGAGGCCCTCTCAACAGGAACGGCGAGAGGAACTCCAGGGTCGTGCCACCATTCCAAGAGCCCCGCAGATGTCTCAGTCCATCCAGAGGAACCTCTTTTCCCTTCACCGGCTCGTCTTTCACGCCGAGGATCGACTCACACCAAGGTGGCACGTGGCACAGCCCTGTGGGAAAGCCTCGTGGGAAAGCCTCGAGGGACAGCCTCGAGGGGAAAGCCACAGATCCCTTGATCCACGTGACAGGAAGCGTGACACTACTGCTGCAGCTCGGGAGGAAAGCGCACGTGCATGCCCCCACTCGAGACGAGGCCTGACTCCCCTGGGGAGACTCAGAAGCACCCCAAGATCCATGGCAACACTGGAGAGGAATCCTCAGGTTCCGGCCCCGACTCCACACAAGGACTGAGGCCCCGGCATGGACGGGAGAGGAATCCCGAGAGGTCCCCTAGCAACTCGCATGGGGACTGGCCTTTCCTGAGGCCACCAGAGCGGGTCCCCTGAGGTCCACGTCGTAACTCGAGAAGACCTGCCGCAACTCGAGAAAATCCAGGAGGTTCTCCCCTCCAGGCGAGATGAGGCCCATTTCCGCTGAGGCGTCTCGAGGCTGATCACACCTCACCTCTGGAACTTCGAAAGGGTCCTTCACACCCTTGGTGCAAATCAAGAAGTTCCCCGACCTAGCCGTCTCCACTCGAGAGGAATCACGATGGTCCCGCCCACATCCAGAGGAGCCCCGTTTCCCTCCTCGTAGCTCGAGATGAGGGATCCTTTCCCTGCTTCGTCAGGAAAGAGTTCCCGGCGTTCCCGTCGCATCGCAAGAGGAGGCCCTCTCAACAGGAAAGGCGAGAGGAACTCCAGGGTCGTGCCACCATTCCAAGAGTCCCCCAGATGTCTCAGTCCATTCCAGAGGAACCTCTTTTCCCTTCACCGGCTCGTCTTTCACGCCGAGGATCGACTCACACCAAGGTGGCACGTGGCACAGCCCTGTGGGAAAGCCTCGTGGGAAAGCCTCGAGGGACAGCCTCGAGGGAAAGCCACAGATCCCTTGATCCACGTGACAGGAAGCGTGACACTACTGCTGCAGCTCGGGAGGAAAGCGCACGTGCATGCCCCCCACTCGAGACGAGGCCTGACTCCCCTGGGGAGACTCAGAAGCACCCCAAGATCCATGGCAACACTGGAGAGGAATCCTCAGGTTCCGGCCCCGACTCCACACAAGGACTGAGCCCCCGGCATGGACGGGAGAGGAATCCCGAGAGGTCCCCTAGCAACTCGCATGGGGACTGGCCTTTCCTGAGGCCACCAGAGCGGGTCCCTGAGGTCCACGTCGTAACTCGAGAAGACCTGCCGCAACTCGAGAAAATCTAGGAGGTTCTCCCCTCCAGGCGAGATGAGGCCCATTTCCGCTGAGGCGTCGCGAGGCTGATCACACCACACCTCTGGAACTTCGAAGGGGTCCTTCACACCCTTGGTGCAAATCAAGAAGTTCCCCGACCTAGCCGTCTCCACTCGAGAGGAATCACTAGGGTCCCCGCCCACATCCAGAGGAGCCCCGTTTCCTCCTCGTAGCTCGAGATGAGGGATCCTTTCCCTGCTTCGTCGGGAAAGAGTTCCCGGCGTTCCCGTCGCATCTCAAGAGGAGGCCCTCTCAACAGGAACGGCGCGAGGAACTCCAGGGTCGTGCCACCATTCCAAGAGTCCCCCAGATGTCTCAGTCCATTCCAGAGGAACCTCTTTTCCCTTCACCGGCTCGTCTTTCACGCCGAGGATCGACTCACACCAAGGTGGCACGTGGCACAGCCCTGTGGGAAAGCCTCGTGGGAAAGCCTCGAGGGACAGCCTCGAGGGAAAGCCACAGATCCCTTGATCCACGTGACAGGAAGCGTGACACTACTGCTGCAGCTCGGGAGGAAAGCGCACCCCCCACTCGAGACGAGGCCTGACTCCCCTGGGGAGACTCAGAAGCACCCCAAGATCCATGGCAACACTGGAGAGGAATCCTCAGGTTCCGTCCCCGACTCCACACAAGGACTGAGGCCCCGGCATGGACGGGAGAGGAATCCCGAGAGGTCCCCTAGCAAATCGCATGGGGATTGGCCTTTCCTGAGGCCACCAGATCGGGTCCCTGAGGTCCACGTCGTAACTCGAGAAGACCTGCCGCAACTCGAGAAAATCCAGGAGGTTCTCCCCTCCAGGCGAGATGAGGCCCATTTCCGCTGAGGCGTCTCGAGGCTGATCACACCTCACCTCTGGAACTTCGAAAGGGTCCTTCACACCCTTGGTGCAAATCAAGAAGTTCCCCGACCTAGCCGTCTCCACTCGAGAGGAATCACGAGGGTCCCGCCCACATCCAGAGGAGCCCCGTTTCCTCCTCGTAGCTCTAGATGAGGGATCCTTTCCCTGCTTCGTCAGGAAAGAGTTCCCGGCGTTCCCGTCGCATCTCAAGAGGAGGCCCTCTCAACAGGAAAGGCGAGAGGAACTCCACGGTCGTGCCACCATTCCAAGAGTCCCCCAGATGTCTCAGTCCATTCCAGAGGAACCTCTTTTCCCTTCACCGGCTCGTCTTTCACGCCGAGGATCGACTCACACCAAGGTGGCACGTGGCACAGCCCTGTGGGAAAGCCTCGTGGGAAAGCCTCGAGGGACAGCCTCGAGGGAAAGCCACAGATCCCTTGATCCACGTGACAGGAAGCGTGACACTACTGCTGCAGCTCGGGAGGAAAGCGCACGTGCATGCCCCCACTCGAGACGAGGCCTGACTCCCCTGGGGAGACTCAGAAGCACCCCAAGATCCATGGCAACACTGGAGAGGAATCCTCAGGTTCCGGCCCCGACTCCACACAAGGACTGAGCCCCCGGCATGGACGGGAGAGGAATCCCGAGAGGTCCCCTAGCAACTCGCATGGGGACTGGCCTTTCCTGAGGCCACCAGAGCGGGTCCCTGAGGTCCCCGTCGTAACGCGAGAAGACCTGCCGCAACTCGAGAAAATCTAGGAGGTTCTCCCCTCCAGGCGAGATGAGGCCCATTTCCGCTGAGGCGTCTCGAGGCTGATCACACCACACCTCTGGAACTTCGAAGGGGTCCTTCACACCCTTGGTGCAAATCAAGAAGTTCCCCGACCTAGCCGTCTCCACTCGAGAGGAATCACTAGGGTCCCGCCCACATCCAGAGGAGCCCCGTTTCCTCCTCGTAGCTCGAGATGAGGGATCCTTTCCCTGCTTCGTCAGGAAAGAGTTCCCGGCGTTCCCGTCGCATCTCAAGAGGAGGCCCTCTCAACAGGAAAGGCGAGAGGAACTCCACGTCGTGCCACCATTCCAAGAGTCCCCCAGATGTCTCAGTCCATTCCAGAGGAACCTCTTTTCCCTTCACCGGCTCGTCTTTCACGCCGAGGATCGACTCACACCAAGGTGGCACGTGGCACATCCCTGTGGGAAAGCCTCGTGGGAAAGCCTCGAGGGACAGCCTCTAGGGAAAGCCACAGATCCCTTGATCCACGTGACAGGAAGCGTGACACTACTGCTGCAGCTCGGGAGGAAAGCGCACGTGCATGCCCCCACTCGAGACGAGGCCTGACTCCCCTGGGGAGACTCAGAAGCACCCCAAGATCCATGGCAACACTGGAGAGGAATCCTCAGGTTCCGGCCCCGACTCCACACAAGGACTGAGCCCCCGGCATGGACGGGAGAGGAATCCCGAGAGGTCCCCTAGCAACTCGCATGGGGACTGGCCTTTCCTGAGGCCACCAGAGCGGGTCCCTGAGGTCCCCGTCGTAACTCGAGAAGACCTGCCGCAACTCGAGAAAATCCAGGAGGTTCTCCCCTCCAGGCGAGATGAGGCCCATTTCCGCTGAGGCGTCTCGAGGCTGATCACACCACACCTCTGGAACTTCGAAGGGGTCCTTCACACCCTTGGTGCAAATCAAGAAGTTCCCCGACATAGCCGTCTCCACTCGAGAGGAATCAGGAGGGTCCCGCCCACATCCAGAGGAGCCCCGTTTCCTCCTCGTAGCTCGAGATGAGGGATCCTTTCCCTGCTTCGTCAGGAAAGAGTTCCCGGCGTTCCCGTCGCATCTCAAGAGGAGGCCCTCTCAACAGGAAAGGCGAGAGGAACTCCACGGTCGTGCCACCATTCCAAGAGTCCCCCAGATGTCTCAGTCCATTCCAGAGGAACCTCCTTTCCCTTCACCGGCTCGTCTTTCACGCCGAGGATCGACTCACACCAAGGTGGCACGTGGCACATCCCTGTGGGAAAGCCTCGTGGGAAAGCCTCGAGGGACAGCCTCGAGGGAAAGCCACAGATCCCTTGATCCACGTGACAGGAAGCGTGACACTACTGCTGCAGCTCGGGAGGAAAGCGCACGTGCATGCCCCCACTCGAGACGAGGCCTGACTCCCCTGGGGAGACTCAGAAGCACCCCAAGATCCATGGCAACACTGGAGAGGAATCCTCAGGTTCCGGCCCCGACTCCACACAAGGACTGAGCCCCCGGCATGGACGGGAGAGGAATCCCGAGAGGTCCCCTAGCAACTCGCATGGGGACTGGCCTTTCCTGAGGCCACCAGAGCGGGTCCCTGAGGTCCCCGTCGTAACTCGAGAAGACCTGCCGCAACTCGAGAAAATCCAGGAGGTTCTCCCCTCCAGGCGAGATGAGGCCCATTTCCGCTGAGGCGTCTCGAGGCTGATCACACCACACCTCTGGAACTTCGAAGGGGTCCTTCACACCCTTGGTGCAAATCAAGAAGTTCCCCGACCTAGCCGTCTCCACTCGAGAGGAATCACGAGGGTCCCGCCCACATCCAGAGGAGCCCCGTTTCCGCCTCGTAGCTCGAGATGAGGGATCCTTTCCCTGCTTCGTCAGGAAAGAGTTCCCGGCGTTCCCGTCGCATCTCAAGAGGAGGCCCTCTCAACAGGAAAGGCGAGAGGAACTCCACGGTCGTGCCACCATTCCAAGAGTCCCCCAGATGTCTCAGTCCATTCCAGAGGAACCTCCTTTCCCTTCACCGGCTCGTCTTTCACGCCGAGGATCGACTCACACCAAGGTGGCACGTGGCACAGCCCTGTGGGAAAGCCTCGTGGGAAAGCCTCGAGGGACAGCCTCGAGGGAAAGCCACAGATCCCTTGATCCACGTGACAGGAAGCGTGACACTACTGCTGCAGCTCGGGAGGAAAGCGCACGTGCATGCCCCCACTCGAGACGAGGCCTGACTCCCCTGGGGAGACTCAGAAGCACCCCAAGATCCATGGCAACACTGGAGAGGAATCCTCAGGTTCCGGCCCCGACTCCACACAAGGACTGAGGCCCCGGCATGGACGGGAGAGGAATCCCGAGAGGTCCCCTAGCAACTCGCATGGGGACTGGCCTTTCCTGAGGCCACCAGAGCGGGTCCCTGAGGTCCACGTCGTAACTCGAGAAGACCTGCCGCAACTCGAGAAAATCCAGGAGGTTCTCCCCTCCAGGCGAGATGAGGCCCATTTCCGCTGAGGCGTCTCGAGGCTGATCACACCTCACCTCTGGAACTTAGAAAAGGTCCTTGACACCATTGGTGCAAATCAAGAAGTTCCCCGACCTAGCCGTCTCCACTCGAGAGGAATCACGAGGGTCCCGCCCACATCCAGAGGAGACCCTTTTCCACCTCGTAGCTCGAGATGAGGGATACTTTCCCTGCTTCGTCGGGAAAGAGTTCCCGGCCTTCCCGTCGCATCTCAAGAGGAGGCCCTCTCAACAGGAACGGCGAGAGGAACTCCAGGGTCGTGCCACCATTCCAAGAGTCCCCCAGATGTCTCAGTCCATCCAGAGGAACCGCTTTTCCCTTCACCGGCTCGTCTTTCCCGCCGAGGATCGACTCACACCAAGGTGGCACGTGGCACAGCCCTGTGGGAAAGCCTCGTGGGAAAGCCTCGAGGGACAGCCTCGAGGAAAGCCACAGATCCCTTGATCCACGTGACAGGAAGCGTGACACTACTGCTGCAGCTCGGGAGGAAAGCGCACGTGCATGCCCCCTCTCGAGACGAGGCCTGACTCCCCTGGGGAGACTCAGAAGCACCCCAAGATCCATGGCAACACTGGAGAGGAATCCTCAGGTTCCGGTCCCGACTCAACACAAGGACTGAGGCCCCGGCATGGACGGGAGAGGAATCCCGAGAGGTCCCCTAGCAACTCGCATGGGGACTGGCCTTTTCTGAGGCGACCAGAGCGGGTCCCTGAGGTCCCCGTCGTAACTCGAGAAGACCTGCCGCAACTCGAGAAAATCCAGGAGGTTCTCCCCTCCAGGCGAGATGAGGCCCATTTCCGCTGAGGCGTCTCGAGGCTGATCACACCTCACCTCTGGAACTTCGAGAGGGTCTTTCACACCCTTGGTGCAAATTAAGAAGTTCCCCGACATACCCTTCTCCACTCGAGAGGAATCACGATGGTCCCGCCCACATCCAGAGGAGCCCCGTTTCCGCCTCGTAGCTCGAGATGAGGGATCCTTTCCCTGCTTCGTCGGGAAAGAGTTCCCGGCGTTCCCGTCGCATCTCAAGAGGAGGCCCTCTCAACAGGAACGGCGAGAGGAACTCCAGGGTCGTGCCACCATTCCAAGAGCCCCCCAGATGTCTCAGTCCATTCCAGAGGAACCTCTTTTC